>NW_022589835.1:123850-191942 GCF_004348235.1 Phoca vitulina
TTAAAAAAAAAAAAAAAAAAAAAAAAAAAAAAAAAAAGCCTGTCTCTGCTGGTGGCTCATCTGTTGTCACCAGTAGCAGCTTGGGCCCACGTGTTAAGGCCCCTCTCGGCAAGAAAAATTGGGATATGAGCCACTTAGCAAGGGTTCTTGTGTTAGGTCCTTGATAGTGTCCTGGGTCCTGCAATAAAGACAATTCTGTTTGCCAGCAGAGTGTTTATTTCATGACACGACTAACATGTGCACACACGATGGACAGGAGGGTCCAGAGAGCTGTGGCAGAACCAAGGATTGTCTGTCCCCAGCTGCGTACAGGCTGCGAGGGTCACTGGTGTGGTCAGTGGGGACTCCAGAGCCTCCCACTGCCCCCGAGCACCTTCTAGCTAGCAGGACAGTGGGACTCTTCCCCGGGGAACTTGACCTAGCAGGCTGCATTCCAGCAAAGGGCAGAGGAAGGAAGGGGGGTGGGGGTGGACCTGGTCAGCTGCTTCGCCTCTTCTGTGTCCAGTGGGGGCCTGGCCTCCTGGAAACACCTGAGTTTCCGCAGGGCATCTCCCCTCCTGAAGGTGCCCACACCCGGAGCACACACACTGACCTCTCCTGAGATTACCCGCCCTGGGCACCGTCTGCTTCCTGCTGGAACCCTGACCAGTAGAGTGGGAAGAACTCCAGCGTGTGTCGGTGCCAAAGGCCAGACACACTCCCGGAATCAGGCTGGTGTGTGAAATAAGCTCTTGACTTGAGAATGCCGTTTCTGCCCCATCCACCACGCGGTGCCGTGCGGCCTGCGAGGGTGCCGGAGAAGCTGGCCCATGCCCCGGCCCCTCAGGTGGACCCGAGTCCCTGTGCAGACTCTCCTGCCTGCAGGTGCGGTGGCAGAATGGCCACACTGCCCACGAGGCCACAGCCTGCTGGTCTTTGGTCTGGAACGGAGGGAGGGGCAGTGGGCTTGTTGTACCCCGAGTCTGCCGGCGCTGTGAGTACAGCTGGATGCAGGGAGCTGTGTCCTGCAGCTCTGGGTCCTGGTCTTTGGAGAGAAATGCTTGGTCCAGGGTTCTGCTGGTAGCTTGGAGACCCTCCCCCTAACCAGACCTGGGTGTCAGCTGCGGGAGAGCAGAGGTCGCAGGTCCTCCCGGCGCGCCCCCCCCGGGAGGTGCTGGTGTCCATCAGCTCAGTCCAAAGGCCCCATGGTCTGGGGGCTGGGGGTGGGTTGAGGGCATATTCTGGAAGGCAGCCCAGCAGCAGGTGAGGCTTTCAGTGAGCACCGAAGGAGGGAGAGATCCAGAGGATCCAGGCCTGGGACATGGTCCGGCTGTGGGATGTGGGGTGGAGGATGTGGTAAAGAGCCAAGGCCCCCAGGGCTGAGCTCACGGGCTGTGACCCAGGCCCGAGGCTCAAGGGAGATGGGCCTCTGGGTGCCTGACGAGCAAAGGGCTGGCTTTCTGCAGAGGGTGCTTGGGTGCCAGAGGCAAACCCTTGCAAGGCCCGCCTGGCATTTCCTTAGAGGCCTCTCTGGGGGTCTCTCCTGTCCCCAGACCAGCCTCAGATGCTCAGACAGCTGTTGGAGGGGGCTCAGCTTCCCGGCTTCTTTTGCTGAGCCCGACGCTCTCACATCTGTCTGTGTTTGCTGGGTGCTGGGCCGGCCCCCGGCCGCTGCTGCCCGCCTCCAGGGACCTGCCTTGTGGCCGTGTTGGTTGCTGGTTCTGACTTGAGATCTGGCCTGCGCATTCACACCATTCACACCTTGCCCTCTCCTTCGGGCGGGGGGCGGGGGAGGGAGAGGCGCCAACTACAGATCTGCTTGAAGCAAAAGCGGGCTGTCCCTGGGGAGGGCTCTTTAGTGGGAGTGGCCACGCCATCCCTGAGGACCAGCGAGCACTGATTCCAGAATGTGAACCTAAACCTCAAAGGAAATGAAAAGCTCTTGAAATTTAAACAATGTGGTTTTCCCCCCAAAATAGGTCCCAAGGAGAGTGACTTGTTTCAAGTGGGAGCAAAGTGGCCGCAAGGGGCCCCTAGTCTTGAGGGTGCCCAGGGAGGGGGCACGCCTCTGGGCCTGAGGGTGGGCTGGCAAGGCTGTGGGGCAGCTGTGGGGCGGGGGTGCTCTGGGCCCCGAAATCCCCAGACTGCCTCTCCTGGACAGGTGGTAGGCACAGCACAACCTGTGAGAGAAACCTCTCTTCTTCCCCAGAGCCACTAGTCCTTTGGTCCATTCTGGCTGCTTCTGTGGGGGAGGGCCCCAGGGTCCCCAGGGCCCGCCTCTTTGCCTGGTGGTCAGCACTGTCCATGCTCCTCAAGTGTCCGGGATGAGGTCAGGGGAGCCAGAATGGCTTGAACACCCTGGTTTGGCACATCTCTCTGGGCAGCTCGGGAGAGACGGTGGCTGCGGGCCCGGGTGGCAGCACAGGCACCGGCCTTTCTGGCTGGGGAGGACCCCGACCTCCAGGCGGTAGGTGGGGCATCCTGGAACTGAGGGGCCCTGGTCCTCTGGTCGGGTGGGAAATGGGGAGGCTGGAGAGGGACTTGGGCAGGGCGGAGAACAGGACGCAGCCTCCGGGTGCGTGAGAGGTAGAACAGGCTCTCTGGGTCGGAGGCGGTGGGCGGCGGTGGGCAGCGGTGGGAAAGGGCGCTCGGCGGCTGGCGGTCTGGGGCGGGCCGGAGGGGCCCGCGGGGAGGGCGCCGGCGGGGGCCAGATCTGGCCTGGAGCCCGGCCGGGCCTACGGCCGCAGCAGCCCCAGGGCGCCCAGAGCGCCGCCCAGCAGCGGGCAGAGGCACGGGCTGCCGGTGGGCCCCACGCCCGAAGTCCATGCCCGGTAGCTGTAGAAGCCTTGGCCCGTCCGGTTGCCGCCCGGTGCCGCGTCCTCGTCGTCCTCCAGGTCGCGCTCCCCGGGGCCCGTGGCCCTCCTCCAGCTGGAGCCCGCCCCCAGGCCCGCGGCCGCCCCGGCTGCCGCCCCCGCCGCCCCCGCCGCCGCCACGCGCAGGGACGAGCCCGCGTAGCGAGGCGCCGGCCTCACGCGCACCCTCGGGGCCCCGCGCGCGCCCCCGCGCAGCCCTCCCCGGGCGCTGCCGCGAGCCCCTCCACGGCCACCCTTGGCCGCGCCGCTGTCGCAGAGGAAGGTGGCGGCTAGCAGCAGAGCCCAGCAAGTCGCGGCCGTCCAGTTCATCTTTGCGGAGCAAACCTGCGGTAAAACGCGGAAACGACCTCAGCTTCTGTGAGGATCAGGGGACCAGAGGACTCGGGGCCAGGGGCTCAGGGCCCGGGGACAAGAGCTCCTGGGCTCTGGGACAGGGGGCTTAGGGACCGGGGGGCTCAGGGGCGGGGGCTCAGGGGCCTAGGATAGGGAGCTCAGGGCCTGGGGACAGGGGCTCAGGGCCTGGACACAGGCCTGGGGGACCAACGGGCTCAGGGCTTGGGGACAGGAGACTCAGCATTTGGCAGTACAGGGCCCCCAGCATCTGGACTACCGGCTCGGGGCCTGGGTGGGCTGGGAGGATTAGGCATTCAGGCCTGGGTAGAGGGTGGGAGTCTTGTTCAGTGACCAGTAAGGGGTGAGTTGAAGGGTGAGAGGGTTGAGCACCTGGGGGTTATTCTGTGCCAAAGAATGGGGGGTGGTGAACACCCTGCGGTCGGGGAGCTGAGGCCTGGAGGAGGGGGCCCCATATCCTGGGCTGCCCTGGGACCACCGACCCAAGCCTCCACGGCTTGGCGGGACCAGAGGCCGCACTGGGGTGGGGGATATATTTGAAGGACACAGTCTCGGGGACCGAGCGCCCCCAAGGATCCAGATCACCGTCTGGAGAAAGGACCAAGCGTGTGCCTCTGCCAGGCTCTTCCAGACCCTTTGGGGCAGCGCGCATCGGGGGCAGAGCCCGAGCAGGGGATTCTGGCCTCGCGGGCGGCGCGGAGACGCGCGGCGGTGACACAGTGCAGACCCCGCCCCCGCAGGCCCGGACCCAGGGCACAGTTCCCTCCCGCCCCACCCCCCGCTTGGCTGAGCAGCTGGGGCGGGGGACCGGGACGCGACGCAGGGCCTAATCCGGGCGCAGGGATCCGGGTGGCGGCTCGACCCTTCTCCAGGGCCCCTCCGATCCTCTCGCGGCGCCTCCGTCCCCAGCCCCGCGGTTGCCCGCCCCAGCCTTCCGGTGCGCTCGGATCCCGCCGTCCGGCCTTACCTGCCACGGGCTTCTGTCAGAACCGCGGGCTGGAGTGGGAAGGAGCGGGCTGTGGCGGAGACCCCGCACCCGAGCGCGGAGTCTGGATTTTGCGCGAGGCCTCCGCCCTAGGAGTGGGGGCGGGCAGACGCGGAGGCTCATCCCCCGGGAGACGGGAAGGGAGGAGAAAGAGGCAGTCTGCGAGGAGCGCTCAGCCCCCCTCGCTTCCCAGCACCTTCATCCTCGCTGCACCCCGTCCTAACCTTCACCCCGTCCGCGCCAGCCCCCACCCCATCTCCTGATTCCACACACGTCCACCCACTCCGTCTCCATCCCCCAGTGGGCACCCAACCCCACCCCATTTCTGCCGCACACGGCGCCCCACAACCTCCATCCTCACTCCACCCCTCCTCCTCCCCCTCCCTCGGACACTCCACCCCTTTCCCACCCTCTGCACCCTCTCCCGTTCCCCATCTTCATCCCTGCCCCAGGCGATGTGTCCCAGACACGGGCCGCGGAATGCTTTAGATCCCGGCGTCTAGTGCTTCTCACCGGGGAGGCCCAGAGAGGAGAGGATGATTATCCAGGGCCCCAGGGTATCCGGAAAGGAGATAATGGGTGACCTCTAACATCCTGCAGTGCCACTGTTCAGATCCCTCTGGGGAGCCCTCACCGTGGCCCCTCCACAGCAAGGGTACTTGGAACCCCACTGCCACACCCAGTCGGCCTTCCCAGTCCCTGCCGGATGGGACTCTGGGACTTCTTAAAACGGTGCTATCTTGCTATCCGCCTTTGTGGATATCCCACCCAGCCTCTCCGCCTGGGGACACCAGGCTCCCTTGATGACTCCACGACCTCCTCAACTGTGACCTGATGTGACGTGACCTCTCAGCTTCCATCAGACCCTCTAGATCCCCAGAGTCTCAGAACTGCTGCTCCACACACAATCCTGGCCCCCGAATTCCTGTGTTGGAGGCCTGACCCCTAGAACCTCAGAATGTGACTGTATTTGGAGACGGTGTCTTTACAGAGGTAATTAAGGTAAAATAAGGTTAGTAGGGCAGGCCCTGATCTAATCTGACTGGTGTCCTTATAAGAAGAGGAGATCAGGGGGGCGCCTGGGTGGCTCAGTCGTTAAGTGTCTGCCTTCGGCTCAGGTCATAGTCCCAGGGTCCTGGGATCGAGCCCCGCATTGGGCTCCCTGCTCAGTGGGAAGCCTGCTTCTCCCTCTCCCACTCCCCCTGCTTGTGTTCCCTCTCTCGCTGTCTCTCTCTGTCAAATAAATAAATAAAATCTTAAAAAAAAAAAAAGATCAGGACACAGACATGCACAGGGACAGCCGCGTGAGGACACAGGGAGAAGGTGGCCTTCTGTGAGCCAAGGAGAGAGGCCTCAGAAGGAACCAGCCCTGCCCACACCCTGTCTCAGACTTCCAGCCTCCAGAACCACGAGAAAATGAATTTCTGGTGTTTAAGCCACTCCATCTATGGTACTTTGTTATGGCAGCCCGAGTAAAGTAATAGAGAACCCAAGGGTTTCTTTTTTTTTTTTAAAGATTTTATTTATTTATTTGACAGATAGATACATAGCGAGAGAGGGAACACAAGCAGGGGGAGTGGGAGAGGGAGAAGCAGGTTTCCTGCCGAGCAGGGAGCCCGATGCGGCGCTCGATCCCAGGACCCTGGGATCGTGACCTGAGCCGAAGGCAGACACTTAAGGACTGAGCCACCCAGGCGCCCCGAGAACCCAAGGGTTTCTAAAGTCCACATGGAAAAGTAAAAAAAAGTACTAATATAACTCATTTTGAAAAACAAGATCAAAGAAGAAGGACACCCTGTCAGATATTAAGATGCTATAAAAGGTCATGGTAATAACACTACCTAGTCTTGGCAAGGAACAGAGAGCAGTACAGACAAACAAGAGGATCACTAACAGACTCATGGAGGAACTTACACATGCCTACAGGAGTAGAACAAGATTGAGAATGTGATGGAGAGTGGGAAACTAAAAGAACCAAACGGAAATTCTAGAACTGAAAAGATACACTTAAAAACGCAGGTTAGATATGGCCAGGGAGAATTAGTAACCTGGAAGATGAGAAGAAAATATCCAGAAGAAAACACAGAGAGAAAGCAAGTGTATACAACACGCTCTTGGGGCAGAGGGGACGGGCAGCAGGCCCGCCCCACACGGACCCCACACGGACCCCACACGGACCCCACACGGGCCCCACACGGGCCCCACACGGACCCCACACGGGCCCCACACGGACCCCACACGGGCCCCACACGGACCCCACGTGGACGTGGGGAACCAAAAGGAGAGCAGCAGAAGAATGAGGCAGAGGCAGTGTTTAGGGGCACAGTGCTGACCATTTTCAAAAACCAATGAGGCAAAGCACAATTCTAGAAACATCACAAATTCCAAGCATGATAAATACAAAGAAAACAATGCCCTGGCAACCAAACACCAAACGTCTTGTTAGAAGATCTTGAAAGCTTCCGGAAGTGGGGGAAACCCAATTACCTAAAAGGAGTAAAAATAAGCTGACTTCTCCACAGATGTAAGGAGCAGCTGACAACACGGAAGTGTGGTTTGCAGAGCTGATGACAGCCGGATGGTCAGAAGCCAAGAGGCACAGATAAAAAACGTGTCACACGAGCAGCCAGAAGGGAAAGGAGGCTAACACAGCAGTACTCGTCAGACCGAGCCGACTTGAAGCCTGACGGAGGAAGGCAAAAAGCATTACTGGAGACAAAGAGTAACACTTCTTAATGATAAAAGGTTAAATTTAGCAAGATGACAACACAGTTCTAAATTTCAGAACCTCAAAATAATAAAACAATGCAGTAAGAGAATATTTACAGCACCAAATCATTTCCATGAATTTAAAACTCTCACATGCCAAGCAATGCGACATGTCTGCAGCTACGTGGGTACTCTCCAAGGGCACACACCAAACACATGGCACCGCGGGCCACTGCAGGGGAGGGACTGCAGTGTGGGAAGCAATGGGATCAAGTAAGACGCACTCACCCTGACCAGGGACAAGAGCCCAATAAGAAGGAAAATGCTGGGTCAACCCAATTTCTGCCCCTAAGTGCCAGAGAACAAAGAAGAGGCAGAAAAGCCAGGTATGGGTAGGCCATCTACTCACTAGACCCGTCAAGTTGTAAGTCAAATGACATTCTTGTTTCTGAGAAAAGGTGGCAAGTGTGTGGCCTATGGCACCGTCGGGCCTTGCCCGGACACCTGGTCCACTGTCCAGCCAGCTGAGGTTGGTTGCAGAGTCTGCTCTAAGGCGCCGGGCCTTAGGCAATGGAGGCCATCCCGGTGGGCTTAGGGACAGGGCAGGTGGGGCCCAGCAGGGCAGGAAGCGGGGCTGGTCACCATGGAAACTGGCCATGTCCCAGGTGGTGAAGGGAGTGACAGTGAGGAGGGGTCTTCCTGTGAGCTGGGGTCTGCACTCTTCCTGGCTGATGGCCCTGCTGGGGAGCGGTCCCCCGCTCAGGTGCTCATGCTTCCTGGGAGAAGTGGCAGGAAGCTCCGGCATTTCCCCTGCTTGTCCAGATGCTCTCGTGGGCACCCTGTGTTCCTGGCAGCTCTGGCGCAGAGGGAGAGAGCCTGGTGGCGGGCAGGAGGCTGTGAGCAGATGAGAGGAGGGGCATTTGGGACTTTTCCTCCTGCAGCTGGCACTCAGGAGGGACCCGGGGCTTGGAGGAGTTTGGTCAGAGCCTCCCTGATGTCACGATTCTGCAGGCAGTAAATGCTGGGATTGGGCAGTGGCGTCACAACTGAGTAGACCACGGACACCAGCTTGTTGAGGTCGAAGGAGCTGGCGGTGTGAGGCCAGGCGTACATGAAAATAGTGGTGGTGTAGAAGGTGGCCACCACCACCAGGTGGGAGGCGCAGGTGGAGAAGGCTTTCCGGCGGCCGGCCCATCCCAGGATCCTCAGCACCGTGGCCAGGATGTGTGCGTAGGAGACCATGGTCACCAGCAGGGAGGTTGCGAGCACAGCCAGGGCTGCCACGACGTCCAAAACTTCGAGGTGTCAGAGTAGGGGTGAGATGTCACAGAAGAAGTGGTTGAGGACATTGGGGCCACAGAACCTGAGGCGGAAGATGAGAGCCATGGACACGAAAGAGGCCAGGAAGCTGCCCAGCCAGGCGCTGAGGGCCAGGTACAGACAGAGCTTCCAGTTCATGGTGGCTGGGTAGTGCAGCAGGCGACAGATGGCCAGGTACTGGTCACAGGCCAGGGTGGCCAGGAGGAAGCACTTGGAGGAGCTGAGCGAGAGGAAGAGAAACAGCTGGGTGAGGCATCCTGAGAAGGAGATGGTCCTTGCCCACACCAGGAGGCCAGCCAGCAGCTTGGGGACGGTCACCGAGGTGTAGAGGGTCTCCAACACGGATAGGTTGGCCAGGAAGAAGTACATGGGCGTGTGCAGTTGATGGCTGGCTCGGATGGTCACCACGATGACCAGGTTCTCCAGGATGGTCACCAGGTAGATGATGAGGAATACCCGAAAAGCAGCTCCCGAAGGTGGCACAGTTCTGGGAAGCCCAGCAAGATGAATTCTGTTACCAGGATCTCAGTGGAGTTGCTCATGGCCCTCCCTGGTGGGGAGGTTACTTCTGAGCACCCTGGAACAGCAGAGAGATGCAGGTGTGATTGTCCGCTGAGGGCTGAGAAGGGTCTCTCAGGTGCTGCCCTACTGACCTGTCACCACCCACCCTAAGTCTAACACATAGTTACCCAGAGCTAGCACCCAGCAAAGGGGCGTTGGGTGCAGATACTCTTTCTCCCGATTTCATATAGAAGCCCTCAGGTGTAGGCTCTTCCCGCCCCAACACACAGGTACAGGGCCAGGTGTGTGTGCACCCATACGCACACATACCCACACACACCCATCCTTCCAGGTGCACACACACATACGCACACCAGGTGTGCACTTTTTACACACTACTGGGTGTGCATCCCCCTCATCTCCTCCCCAGGTGCATATATACTTCCACACACACACCTAGGTGTGCGCAACACACAGCAAGAGAGAAGACCCATTCTGTCTGGTGTGCCTTTTCGGGCTGTGTCCCTGGGCACTTTCCTGGTCTCATCCAGGTCTCCTCCCAGAAGAATGCTCCTTCATGTTGCTCATGCCTGGGGAAGGGCACCACTTCTATCTGATGGCCAGTGAGCTCTCTAGGGCTGAGCAAAGCGGCCAGGGGATTTGCAGAAGGGAGGGAGGCTCATCCCCAGCTTTGATGTCTCCAAGTAGACCATGCCTGAGCCAGCCTGAGGTCTTCATCTTGTGTTTTCTGAGCAGCAAAATGGCTGTTTGGGGGATGGGCAGAGCGGTCCACTCAGACCGGCTAAGGGGCTGTGCAGTTTAGGACTTTGGTAGGACACCCCTGGAGTTAGGTGTCTGAATGATGGGCAGATCTCGGGGAGAGGGTCGGCAAGGGCAGAGCTGGGGCAGGGGTCCCCGCTGGCGGCCCAGAGGCTCCTCCGGGCTTTCCTGCCCCTCTCGGGGGAGGGTGAGCCTCAGGACCCTCCCCTGCTCCGCCCTGGGAGTCTGGGGAGCAGGCCGGGGTTCGAGCTGTCCCCATGGACAAGAGTGCCCGACGGAGGGTCCTCCGGGCCCCGGGCCGAGGGGGCGGCCGCTCCTGCTCACCCCGGGAGGGGACCGCGCTCGTGGAGCTGCCCCCGGCGACCCTCAGCCCTGCTGGGAGCGGGCTGTTGGAGGGTGGGCTGCGCGGGCTGCTCAGAGCTGGGGGGGGCACAAGCCGGGGTGCGGAGGGATGAGGACCGCCCCCCAAATTCTTGGTGAAGTGTCTGCAGGACAGGGGGTGGGGCGTCGGTCGGTGGGACCCCTTGGACCCCCAGGCTGAGGGCACCGGGGGTTCGGGGTATCAGGGCCCGAGCGCTGGTCCAGGATCTCCTGCCCTGCGGTCTGTGCGGCCCAGTCTGGCGGCGGGGGCTGGAGACCCTCCCTGAAGGCGCGGCCCGCCTAGGCTTCCCCAGGCCCCTTGCCTCAAGAACCACCTTCCCCCGCAGGAGATGCGGGGCCTCCGCCGGGGCTCCGCAGGACTCCGAGGGTCTGTGGGAAAGCACGCCACATCTCACTCGCTCCGGCTGCCTCTGGACCCAGGTGGTTTTTATCCGGCTCACTAGCGGCCTTGCCCCCACCCTGGGCTTCTGCTCTGGGTCTGGAGACTCTGCGAATTCTCACCTGGGCGGGACTCTCAGAACAGTTTGTGGAGGAGCGCTGCAGGGTGTCTGGAGGGAAGGTGTAGGCCTTCCCGCTTTCTCCGCAGTGACAAATAGGTCTTTGCATGTCGCCTGCCCTCCAGGCGCCCAGGCACGGGTGAGGCCCGCCCTCAGCCCCGCCTCCAGCCTCAGGGCCCTTCCCCTGGGGTTCAGTTTCTTTCTTTTCCACGCATGCCCTTTATTCATTTAGTTATAAAGTAGTATGTATAACCACTGGTAAACCTACTCCTGGTGCAAGACGCAGACACTCAGCTCCTCTCCCCCTGCACCCTGTGCTCCCCTCTCTGAGGGACCACTCTCTGGAATTCCCTTGCCGCTTCATGTATTTTAGTTACAGATAACAATATCGTTTAGTTTCGCTTGTATTCAGACTGTAAGGAAGGGTGTCCTGCTGTATGTTGTCCTTTGGGTCTTGCCTTTTCCTGTCCCTAAGATTCTTGCTCTTCTTGGCAGCTGGGCTGCATTTATTTGACACCTGTAGAATAATCTGCCCCATCTCCTCAACTCAGTGGACTCTGGCTGCTTCTGCCTGGCCCCCTTCCCTGTCTGGTGGCTTGAAAACTCCCAAGGCAATAAGCCAGGAAAGTTGAAACCCCTTCCCTTTGCTTTCCATCTCTCAGAGTCACCATCTTTTATTGCCTCACGTTCAGGGTCTTGAAAACCACTTTTTTTTTTTTTTTTCACATATTTTGTCTTTTTCCTTTCAGGTGGGACAGTAAATCCAATTTCTGTATTCCATCTTGGCTAGAAGTGGGAGTCAAAGTTCAGTCATCCCCTGCACTTACATCTGCCTCAGTGTCCCCGAGCTCCAGTGTGTGTCTCCTCCTTTTGGCCCCCAAACCATGCATGACATCCAGAACTCCCGTCCCTTTACCTGCCCTCCAGGGACACGGTCCTGCATTGCTTCTTGTCCGACATCCGAAAACAGTTGTTAAAGACATATAGTATTTGTGTAATTATAGTATTATATATAATTATAATCATATTGTATACTTTATTTAATTTTGTCATTGTTTATGGTGGAGGGCTAGACTGATAAAAGCTCATTTTTTTTTGTGGCTGGAAACATCTTTATACGTTCTCAAAATTAATAGTCTCTTATGTGTTGCAATATCTTCTCTCAGTTTTTAACTTATTTTTCATTTTCTTTAAGATGTCTTTTGATGAACAGATGTTCTTAAATATTTTCACATGCTTTTAATTAAGGTATAATACAGCCGAATCTACTCTTTTTAGTGTATAGTTCTGCAAATTTTGGCAAATGTATATAATTATGTAACCACCACCACAATAAAAATATAGAAGGGTTCCAATCTCCAAAATTTCCTCTATGCTGTCCTTTTGTAAATAAACCGCCCCATCCCAAGTTCCTTGCAAATCTGTTTTCTGTTCCTATAATTTTGACTTTTCCAGAATGTTATATAAATAGTATCAAAAGAGTGTCCTATTTGAGTCTGGCTTCCTTTGCTTAGCGTACTACCTTTGTGATTCAGCCATGCTGTTGCGTCGATCAGCTCTGTTTCTTTTATTGTCTGTAGTATTCCACTGTATGGAAAGACCACAGATTATCCATTCCCCAGCTGAGGCACATTTAGGTTGTTTCCAGTTTTTGCTGATTATGAATTAAGTCACTATAAACATTTGCTTATACTTTTCTTGTGTAAGTGTAAGTGCGGGTTATATGGTAAGTGTATGTTTAACTTCGTAAGGAGCTGTTGTCCGCAGTGGCTATACCATTTTGCACTTGGTATTGAGTTTGGGAAACTGTTATTCTAAATAGTTTGTAGTGGTATCTCCTTGTGTTGTTGGGTTTTTAAAAAAGATTTTATTTTTAAGTAATGTCTACACCCAGCATGGGGTTCGAACTCACAATCCAGAGATCAAGAATCGCACACTCTACTGACTGAGCCAGCCGGGCGCCCCTCCTGTTGGTTTTTATTAGCATTTTCCTATTGACTAATGATGTGACTGTCTGTTTGTGTGCTTAGTACCCAGTCTTTGGTGAAATGCCCATTCAAGTCTTACACCCATTTGTTTATTGAGTTGATAGTTTCTTTGCCTTTGAAGTTTGAGAATTTTAAATTCTGAATGCAGATATTCTATCAAGTATTTGATTTGTTTCACTCCCCCCCAAATCATGGCTTGTATCTTGACTCTACCAATAGTCTCTTGAAGATCAGAAGTTCTTCAGTTGATGAAATCCTGTTTATATTTTTTTTCTTTTATGGATTGTGCTTTTAATGTTGTATTGAAGAAATTTTTGCCTCATGAACATTTTCTCCGTATGTCTAAGGTTTTATACTTAGGTCACTGGTCCATTTTGAGTATGAGATACAGAGCGAAGTTCATTTTTTTGCATATGGATAGCTGATTTTTCTGGCACTGTTTGTTGAAAATTGGATTACCTTTCATCTTTGTGAAAATCAGTCATGTGTGGGTCTCATTTCCAGATTCTCTAGTCCATTCCACTTCTATATGTCTATCTTTCCCCAGTACCACACTGTCTTGATTACTACAGCTTTGTGGGCCTTGCAACCAGGTAGGGGTAGTGTGGCTTCTCTGACTTTGTTCTTTTTTCTAAATAGCTTTGGCTCTTTTAGCTCCTTTTCTCTTCCCTGAATTTTAGATTCAGCTTATTGTTTTCTATAAAAATTCTGTCAGAATTTTATTGAATCTATAGGTTAGGTTGGGAGCATTAGCATCTTTACAATATTCTCCAATCCATGAACATGGTATATTTCTCTATTTATTTATGTAATCTTTGATTCCTTTCATGAGTGGTTTGTAAGTTTTAGCATGTTTTGTAAATATCTTTCCCGAGCTTATAGCATCTCTTTTTCAGTTCCTTTAGGATGTCTTTTGATGAACCGTTTTCTTTTTTTTTTTAAAGATTTTTTTATTTATTTGACACAGAGAGAGAGGGGGAGAGAGGGAGAGAGCGAGCACAAGCAGGGGGTGCAGCAGGCAGGGGAGAAGCAGGCTCCCAGGTGAACAAGGAGCCCGATGTGGGGCTCGATCCCAGGACCCTGGGATCATGACCTGAGCCAAAGGCAGCCGCTTAACCGACTGAGCCACCCAGGCTCCCCTGGTGAACAGTTTTCAAAATTACTTTAGAACAGTTTTAGATTTATAGAAAAGTTGCAAAGGTATTACAGACAGTTCCCATACACCCCCTAACCAGTTTCCTCTAGTGCTAATAACTTACATTAGTAAGGTACATTTCTCGAATTAATGAACCAATACTGATATGTTCTTATCAATTAAAATTTGTAATTTATTTGGATTTCCTTTTTTTGTAGATATTCATTTCCATTTCCTGTTTTTATTTTAATTTTTAAAAATTTTATTTAAATTCTAGTTAGTTGACATATCTTGCAGTATTGGTTTCAGGATTAGAATCCAATGATTCATCACTTACATTCAACACCCAGTGCTCATCACAACAAGTGCCCTCCTTTTTATTTGGATTTCCTTAGTTTCCTTAGTTTTTCCTTAGTTTTTATCCAATGTCCTTTTTCTATCCAATAGAGGATCCCACATTACATTCAGTTGTCATATCTCCTTAGGCTCCTCTTGGCTGTGAGTTTCTCAAACTTTCTTTATTTTAATTTTTATTTTTTATGAACATGACAGTTTTGAAGAGTTCTGGTCATCTGTTTTGTACAATGTCCCTCAATTGGGATTTGTCTGATGTTTTTCACATGATTAGACTGGGGTGGTGGGTCTTCAGAGGAAGACCACAGACATGACTTGCCATATTCAGCACATCACATTAAGGGCACATGCTATCTGCAGGGATGGTCATGGTTGGTCACCTGGCTGAGGCCATGTGTCAGGTTTCTCCACTGTCAAGTTACCCACCTCCCTTCCATACTGCCCTCTTTGGAAGGAGGTTGCCGTGCACAGCCCATATCGAAGGGGTGGGAAGTCGTGTTCTCCCTCTTTGAGGGAGGAACATGTACACAAATTGTTTGGAATTCTTCCTCATGGGACATTTGTCTATTCTTTCCATTTATTTATCCAATTGTTCGTTTGTATTGGTACAGATTCATGGATATCTATTTCATACTTTGGGTTATATTCCGGTACTACTGTGTTAATTTTTTGCTGTCCCAGCTTTGGCCAGTGAGAACACTCAGTTGTTTCCTGGGCCCCTTTGACGTACCCCACCATTGTGTTTTTTTTCTCTTTGAACACTTACTAAATTTCTGGCACTATGCGATGTTCCAGACTCATCCTGCATATTTCTTTCCCCAGGTGTAGATTCAGCCGTTTCTCCAAGGAGACCTGGTGCTTTTTATTAGACAGTAATATTAGAAATGAACACCTGGGCACTCACTAGGTATGCTTGTTGCTCCTGGGTATTGTCACTTCTAGGCCCTCCCAGCTGACAGAGCAAAGAGGTGTGTGTGTGAATATTAATCTGTGCCTGTGCACCATCTATAAACACTTATGTACGTAGCCATCTGTACCCATATTAAGTGGAACACGAGATCTTACTGACATCTCCACCTCTAATCCACCACCATGCGGGTCATTCCAGCCTCCTGCCCTCGCTGGTCTGTAAATCCAACATCTGCTTACTTAACTCTTCAATTCCAGTGTACATGCATAGTGGCAACAGGATTGTAACTTGTACTCTGTCAGGAAAATGCTTCGTCAGCTGGGGTGCAATGCTTGTGTAGTTTCTTTTGCTATTGGTCTTACAGACTCCACTCATTTCCGAGGTTATTTAGATCAGCACCTTTACACCCCACCTCTACAGTTGGACTGTTTGCCACCTTCTGCATTCCATCCCGGATCCCCGAATGTCCTAAGTGACTTTTCAAAAATTTGCATACATTAAAATTCACTTCTTCTGTGGTAAATCTCCATGGGTTTCAACAAGTATCATGTATCCATCATTACACTATCATACAGAGTAGTTTCCCTTCCCTAAAAGTCCTCTGAGCTTTACCTACTAAACACTCTCCTTTCCCTTGAACTGATCATTTTACTGTTGTCTCCATAGTTTTGACTTTTCAGAATGTCATATAATTGGAATCATACAGTATGCAGACTTTTCAGACTTTATCCATTCACCTATTAAAGGACATATTGGTTGCTTCTAGTTTTCAGTGATTATGGATAAAGCTGCTATCAACATTCATGTGCACTTTTTTTGTGTGGGCATAAGTGTTCAAATCAGTTGGGTAAATACCTAAGAGTGTGATTGTTGGGTCATATGACAAGAGTATGTTTAGCTGTATAAGAATTTGCCAAACTATCCTCCAAAGTGGCTTTATCATTTTGCTCTTTTACTAGCAATGTTGCTCTGCATCCTTGCCAGCATTTTGCACTTGTCAGGTTTTTGAATTTTAGCCATTCTTATAGGCATGCAGTAGTATCTCATTGTTTTAATTTGCAATTTTCTAGTAACATATTTTTTGACCACCTTTTCATTTCATATGCTTATTTTCCATCTGTATATGTTCTTTGGTCAGGTGTTAGAGGTGTTTTTTTTTTATTTTTTATTTTTGGTGGGGGGAGAGACAGAAGAGAGAGAGAGAGAGCATGGAGAGGAGGGGCAGAGGGAGAGGGAGAGAGAATCTTAAGCAGGCTCCACACCCAGCGCAGAACCTGACACTGGGCTTGATCTCAAGACCCTGAGATCATGACCTGAGCCAATATCAAGAGTTAGACGCTTAGCCAACTGAGCCACCCAGGTGCCCCTTAAAGATCTTAATTTTAACAGATTTTCAGAAATTTAAAAATTTTCTTTTATGATTCACATTCTTTTAAAGGAAATACTTGACTACTCTGAGGTCAGAATAATATGCATCTATATATTAATGGAAATGTTTTAAGATTTCCTTCTTTTTGGCATTTTTTTCATTTTCCTTTTTTTAAAATCTAAGGTGAAATTAACACAACAAAACATGAACTAGTGAGAGTGTGTAGTCCAGCGGGATTTAGTGATGTTGGGCCACTGTTGTCTCTGCTGGCTTCAGCATGTTCTCATCACCCCAAGAGGAAGCTCTGTGCCCCATTCTTCATTCCTCCCTCTCCAGCACTGGCAGTCACCAATTTGCCTTCTGTCTGTGAGCTATCTATCCTAGATATTTCATACAAATGGAATTATACAGTATGTAGTGTTTTATGTCTGGCTTCTTTCCTTTAGCTGTGTTTTCAAGGTTCATCCATGTTGTAGCATGGACCAGTGCTTCATTCCTTTTTACGACTGGATAATATTCCATTGCAAGTATTTACCACATTTTATCTCTCCATTCATCTGTTGATGGACATTAGGGTTGTTTCTACTTTTTGGCTACTGTGAGTAGTACTGCTATGAACATTCATGTGTAAGTATTTGTTTGCATATTGGTTTTCAATTCTCTTGGATATATACCTGTGAATGGAATTGCTGGGTCATATAATAATTCTATGTTTAACTTTTTGAGGAATTGCCACAGTTTTTCACAGAGGCTGCACCATTTTACATTCCCACTAGCAGTGTACAAGGATTTCAATTTCTGTACATTTTCACCAACATTTATTCCATTAAAAAAATTAAAGGCATTATAGTGGGTGTGAAGTGGTATCTCAAGGTTTTGATTTGCATTTCTCTTATGACTAATGGCACTGAGCATCCTTTCATGTTCTTGTTGGCCATTTGTGTGTCTTCTTTGGAGAAATGTTTATTCAAGTCCTTTGCCCATTTTTAAGTTAGACTGTTTGTCTTTTAGTTGTTGAGATGTAAGAGTTTTTTTTTTTTTTTTAAATATATTCTGGATACTAGACCCTTATTGAACATAAGATTTGCAAATACTTTATCCCATTTTGTGAGTTATCATTTCAATTTCTCAATACTATTCTCTGATGCACAAAAGTTTTGAATTTTTATGAACTCCAATTCATCTATTCTTCCTTTTGTTGCTCTTGATGTCATATCTAAGAATCCTTTCCCAAATCCAAGGTTATAAAGATTTGCTCTTATATTTTCTTTAATGAGTTTTATAGTTTTAACTAATATAGTTTCATTGTTGATCCATTTTGAGTTAATTTTGGTATATGGTATGAGGTAGAGTTCCAACCTCATTCTTCTGCAGATGGATGTCCAGTTGTGACAGCCTATTTGTTGGAGAGACTATTCTTTCCCTATGGAATGGTCTTGGTACTTTTGTCAAAAAGTAGTTGATCATAGAAAGGGGCTTATTTCTTGATGCCTGAATCTATTCCATTGATCTGTATGTCTATCCTTATTGCCAGTACCACACTCTTTTGATTACTATAGCTTTGTAGCAAGTTTTGAAATCAAGAGGTGTGAGTCCTACAATTTTGTTCTTTTCCAAGATTGTTTTCATTATTCTGGGCCCATTGCTAATCCATATTGATTTGAGAATCAGTTTTCTCAATTTTGCAAGAAAAGGAAAAAAGTCATTGTTATTCTTTTAAAAAATTTAAATTCAGTTAGTTCATGTATATTGTATTATTAATTTCAGGGGTAAAATTTAGTGATTCATCAGTTGTATATAACACCCAGTGCTCATCACATCAAGTGCTCTCCTTAATGTCCATCACCCAGTTACCCCATCCCTCTACCCCCCACCCCTCCCGCAACCCTCAGTTTGTTTCCTAGAGTTAAGAGTCTCTTATAGTTTGTCTCCTTCTTTATTTTCATCTTATTTTATTTTTCCTTCCCTTCCCCTATGTTCACCTGTTTTGTTTCTTAAATTCCACATATGAGTAAAATCATATGGTATTTGTCTTTCTCTGACTGACTCATTTCACTTAGTGTAATACCCTCTAGTTCTATCCATGTCATTGCAAATGGCAAGATTTCATTCTTTTTGGTGGCTGAGCAATATTCCATTGTATACATATACACACACACCCACCATGTCTTCTTTATCCATTCATCAGTCTATGGACATCTGAGCTCTTTCCATAGTTTGGCTATTGTTGATAATGCTGCTATAAACACTGGGGTGAATGTGTCCCTTTGAGTCATTATGTTTGTATCCTTTGGATAAATACCTAGTAGTGTAATTGCTGGGTTGTAGGGTAGCTCTACTTTTTAAGGAACTTCCATACTGTTTTCCAGAGTGGCTGCACCAGCTTCATTCCCACCAACAGTGTAAGAGTGTTCCCCTTTCTCTGCATCCTCACCTGTTTTGTTAATTTTGTGTTTGTTTTGTGTTGTTAATTTTAGCCATTCTGACTGGTGTGAGGTGGTATCTCATTGTGGCTTTAGTTTGTATTTCCCTGATGCTGAGTGATGTTCATTTGTTTCTTGGCCATTTGTATGTCTTCTTTGGAGAAATGTCTGTTCATGTCTTCTGCCCATTTCTTGACTGGATTTTTTTTGTTGTTGTTTTTTTGGGTGTTGAGTGTGATAAGTTCTTTATAGATTTTGGATACTAACCCTTTATCTGATAAGAGATTTGAAAGTGTCATCTTCCATTCTGTAAGTTGGCATTTAGTTTTGTTGGCTGCTTCCTTTGCCGTGGATGAAGTTCTAAAACCAGGCAAAGACCTGCTAAAAAGGACTGTGACAGACCAATATCCCTGATGAACATGGATGCCAACATTCTCACCAAGATACTAGCCAATTGGATCCAACAGTACATTTTTTAAAAAGATTTTATTAATTTATTTGACAGAGAGAGACACAGTGAGAGAGGGAACACAAGCAGGGGGAGTGGGGGACGGAGAAGCAGACTCTCCCACTGAGCAGGGAGCCCAATGCGAGGCTCAATCCCAGGACCCTGGGATCATGACCTGAGCCGAAGGCAGATGCTTAATGACTGAGCCAACCAGGCGCCCCGGATCCAACAGTACATTAAAAGGATTATTCACCATGACCAAATGGGATTTATTCCTGGGATGCAACGGTGGTTCAACATCCACAAATCAACCAATGTGATACACCTCATTAACAAAAAAAAGGACAAGAACCATATGA
The DNA here is from genome assembly GCF_004348235.1 of Phoca vitulina. NCBI lineage: Eukaryota > Metazoa > Chordata > Mammalia > Carnivora > Phocidae > Phoca > Phoca vitulina. Next base: position 143,213 of record NW_022589835.1, read on the forward strand.
TCCTCTCAATAGATGCAGGAAAAGCATTTGACAAAATACAGCATCCTTTCTTGATAAAAACTCTCTTCCATGTAGGGATAGAGGGAACATACCTCAATATCATAAAAGCCATATACAAAAAACTCACAGCAAGTATCATCCTAAATGGGGAAAAACTGAGAACTTTTCCTCTGAGGTCAGGAGCATGACAGGGATGTCCACTCTCACCTCTGTTTTCAACATGGTACTGGAAGTCCTAGCCTCAACAATCAGACAACAAAAAGAAATAAGAGGCATCCAAGTCATCTAAGAAGAAGTCAAACTTCCACTCTTCACAGATGACATGATACTCTATGTAGAAAACCCAGAATACTCCAGGAAAAAATTGCTAGAACTGATAAAGGAATTCATCAAAGTGGCAGGATATAAAATCAATGCACAGAAATCAGTTACATTTCTATACACCAATAATGAGACAGAAGAAAGAGAAATTAAGGAATCGATCCCATTCACAATTGCACCAAAAACCATAAGATACTTAGGAATAAACCTAACCAAAGAGGTAAACTATCTGTACTCTGAAAACTATAGAACACTCATGAAAGAAATTGAGGTAGACACAAAGAAATGAAAAAACATTCCATGCTTATGGATTGGAAGAACAAATATTGTTAAAATGTCTATGCTACCCAAAGCAATCTATGCATTCAATGCAATGCCTATCAAAATACCATCAACATCTCTCACAGAGCTGGAACAAATAATCCTAAAATTTATATGGAACCAGAAAAGACCCCAAATAGCTAAAGGAATGTTGAAAAAGAAAACCAAAGCTGGAGGCATCACAATTCCGGACTTCAAGCTGTATTACAAAGCTGTAATCATCAAGACAGTATGGTACTGGCACAAAAACAGACACATAGATCAATGGAACCGAATAGAGAACCCAGACATGGACCCTCAACTTTATGGTCAACTAATCTTTGACAAAGCAGGAAAGAATATCCAGTGGAAACAAGACCGTCTCTTCAACAAATGGTGTTGGGAAAACTGGACAGCCACATGCAGAAGAATGAAACTGGACCATTTCCTTACACCATGCATGAAGATAAACTCAAAATGGATGAAAGACCTAAATGTGAGACAGGAATCCATCAAAATCCTAGAGGAGAACACAGGCAGCAATCTCTTTGATTGCAGCACCCTCCAAAGGCAAGGGAAACAAAAGCAAAAATGAACAATTGGGACTTCATCATTGTTTTTCTGATAGGGTTTGCATTGAGTCTGTAGGTCACTTTGGGTGGCAATGCCAAAACAATCTTAACTCATCTGATCCATGAATATTGGTTGTCTTTCCATGTATTTAGGTCTTTTTTAAAAAAGATTTATTTATTGGGGTGCCTGGGTGGCTCAGTCGTTAAGCATCTGCCTTCGGCTCAGGTCATGATCCCAGGGTCCTGGGGTCGAGCCCCGCATTGGGCTTCCTGCTGCGTGGGAAGCCTGTTTCTCCCTCTCCCACTCCCCCTGCTTGTGTTCCCTTTCTCGCTGTGTTTCTCTCTGTCAAATAAATAAAATCCTAAAAAAAAAAATGTATTTATTTATTTATTTATTTATTTATTTATTTATTTATTTTAGAGAGGGAGAACGTGCAGGGGGAGGGGTAGAGGGAGAGACTGAGAGAAACCCAAGAGGACTCCATGCTGAGCAGAGGAGCCCAATGCGGGGTTTGATCCCATGTTCCTGAGATCACAACCTGAGCTGAAACCAAAATGCCGATGCTTAACCAACTGTGCCACCCAGGTGCACCTGTATTTAGGCCTTTATTAATTTTTTGCCACAATGTTTTGTAGTTCTTAGTGTAGAAGTCTTTTCCCTCCTTGGGTAATTTATTCCTATATATTTTATTCTCTTCTGGTGCTTTTATAAATGGAATTGTTTTCTTAATTTACACTTTGAATTGTTCATTGCATATTTCAGAAACAACTGATTCTGCGGTTGAACTTTGCTGAACTTACTAATTCTAGTTATTTTTTGGGTATAGATTCTTTGGGATTTTCTATATAAAGGATCATGTCATCTGGGAATAGAAATAATTTTACTTTCTGTTTGGATGCCTTTATTATTTTTTTCTTGCCTAATTGCTCTGGCTAGAGCTTCCAGTGTGATGTTGAATAGCATCCTGAAAGCTGGTATTCTCATCTTGTTCCTGTTCCCAGCAGGAGAGCTTTCAGTCTTTCATTATCGAGAATGATGGCAACTGTGGATTTTTCATAAATATCCTTAATCATGTTGAAGAAGTTCTTTTCTTTATCTAGTTTTGTCAGTATTTGTATCATGAAAGTATGTTGAGTTCTGTCAACTGGTTTTCCTGCATTTCCTATATTTCTCTCCTTCATTCTGTTAGTGTGATGTATTCTCTTCTATTGATTTTCACGTGTTGGACCACACTTGTATTCTGGGGATAAATCCCACCGGTCATGTTGTATAACCCTTTTAACATGCCATGGATTTGGTTTTCTAGTGTTTTTGTTGAGGATTTTTGCATCTATATTTGTAGATATTGGTATGTAGTTTTCTTGTGGTGTCTTTGTTTGGCCTTCTTATTAGGTAGTGCTGGCCTCACAGAATACATTAGCAAGGGTTCTTCTCTCTTCTATTTCTTGGAAGATTAGGCAAAGCTGTTGATTCTTCTTTAGTTGTTTGGTAGAATTAATTAGTGAAACCATCTGGTCTTGGGCTTTTCTCTGCTGGAGGTTTTTGAGTACTGATCAATTTCTTTACTTGATATAGGTCTTTTCAAATTGTTTGTTTCTTCTTGAGTCAGTTTTGGTATCTGTGTGTCCAGGAATTTGTTCCTTCCATTAGGTTATCTAATTTGTTGTTGTTGCCTTATTCATTGATTCTCTGGTAATCCTTATTTCTGTGAGGTCAGTGGAGATGTCCCTGCTTTCATTTCTGGCTAATGTGTATCTCTCCTTTTTTCTTAGCCAGTCTAGTGGGAGGTTTATCAATTTTGTTGATCTTCCCAAAGAATCAGTTTTTGGTTTTGTAGGTTCTATTTTTATATTCTGTATTTCATTTGTCTCTGCTCAAAATTTTCCTACTTCCTCCTTTCCACTGGCTTTGAGTTTAGTTTGCTCTTATTTTCTAAATTCCCAAAGGTGTTTTTATTTTATTGGTTTGAGATTTTTCTTCTTTTACAAATGTAGGTGTTTACACTTATGTTTCCCTGTATGCACACTGCTCTTTCTACATCCCATAAGTTGGTATATTGTGTTTTCATTTTCAACGTCTTCCATCTTTCCTAAAAAAATTGCATCTGAAGTTTATTATTGTGTCTGGTTTGAGGCAGGCATTTATCTCATGTCATTTTCCAGTGCTGAATGGTGCTTTCCTTCCCCAGGCATCTGCTGGGACCCCTCTGTCACACATCATAGAGTTCGCTGTGTTTCCCAGAGTTCTGTTTTAGAGATGGTGCTTGTGAGGATGTCCTTAAGAAATGGACTCTCATTACTCCCAGCACACCTTTAGTCACAAATTGTAATCAGTTTTTGTCTTTAGCTTTTTACTTCTTTGTAAAACTTGTGGTTTTCCCAGGCTGAGGCTTCTCAGTGATATGGTTCCCCCATCTTCTCCATCCCTCAGAACCCTGCCTAATCCCAGATTTTGTCTTTAATATATGGGGGCTCACAAAGAGGGGGACCTCCTCCTGCTGGCAAGAGGGTATTCCTGTCCTTCTCTGCTGGGTGCTGGGGAGGGACGCCCAGGACCATCCAGCCTGAAAGACACCAGATCTCCCAGCTGTCGCTCTGTCAACCACGTAGCGTCTCAGGGGGACATCCTGGTGCAGGCAGTGGGAGGCCACAGGATGAGGTTCTCAGGCAGGAGGTCTACAGAGACAGTGGGCTGGGCCAGAAGGGGGTTCTGTCAGGACCAGGCTCAGAAGCTGAGAAGGAAACCAGGTTTGGGGCAACCATGGTCCTGGTCCCTGGTGTGAGCCAGGTCACAGGAGCCCAATCCTCAGTGGCTTGTGGGCGGGTCCTGAAGGTGGGGCTCTGAGGTGTCTGGTCAGCACTGGTCAGCAGAGCCACCAGCACCGCGGACAGTGTCGCCCCATACCACGGCTGTGACCTTTCCTGACAGGGCATTGGGGCTGCCAGGTCCGGCAAGAACTGATTCTTTAAGGTGGGCACTCTGTTCTCTCTGTCACTCACCAACACTGACAGGTCTGATGCCGAGACTCGCTAGTACAGATATGGAAACATAGTCAGACACACACAGACATCTACACAACCACGGAGGGGCTGGACCCAGGCACAATTACGGATGGACCACCTCACAAACACCGACAGGTCTGCATCAGCTCACTATACATCACTTCACTTAAAATGAATTTCCCTATAGGGGCGCCTGGGTGGCTCAGTGGGCTAAGTGTCCGACTTGATTTCAGCTCAGGTCATGATGTCAAGGTCGTGAAATCCAGCCCTGCATCGGGCTCTGTGCTCAGCATGGAGCCTGCTTGAGATTCTGTCTTCCCCTCTGCTCTTCCCCCCGCTCACACACATTCTTTCTCTAAAAAAAAAAAAAAAGAAAAAAAGAAAAAAGAGTTTCCTTATAACAAACTAAAGCTGAAACACATACATACACAAATATACTCATCTAAATTATATTTGTCCAAACAAGATTAATACCAATTATTCTAGTGATCAACGTACCCCACGAGTGATAACCTAGGAATGATATTGCCACAAGTTATGGTATCATTTCGGTGCACATGGAGTTTTAGCAATTATATTGTTTTCCCCCTATTTTGCCTACATCAGGGAATCTTAAGGATTAGTCTATTTACATTTGCCTAAAGTGTATATATCTAGTGAATATGTCCCAAAGTAAAAGCCAGTGGTATTTCTGGCACCTTATTAGTCGTTATTCCCCAGTATGTCTACTCTTGGGTATTTCAAGGATTTGGCACTTGCTTCTGATCTCTGTACTTCTAATCGGCGGCTGCCGTGTTCACAGTACAGACACATAGCCCATCGCCTCGCTCCCTGTTCTGCTGCATCTGACTTTGCCTTTCTGATGCACATCCTGGACCTGCTCCGCACGCACCCGGTACTTAGTCCTTCTGGAAAGGATTGCGGATTTGACAGTGAGAACAAAAGTGTGTGGTCTTCACCAGTCCACTTTATCAAGATGCCAAAATTGGAAGGAAATACTGTGTTGCAGAGTTTTCAAAGGGCAAGAGGTGGTATCATTATTCTGACTGCCAAATCCCATGACTTACGTGGCTTCCCAAGGGGACATGTACACCGTTTGCAGGCAGACAAACTGGCGGCAGCCCGAACATCCACCATGCGATCCAGGTGCTGGTCTTGGTGCAGCGTATGTGGGTGGAGGCAGTCGGGGTGCAGGACCTTTAAAATGTGTTTGGGCAGGAAACTTATTTCCAAGTTGTTGGCATTTCTGACAACTCTCAGAGAATTGAGCCACAGGGCACAGACTGTCTCAGGAATTGGTAATTCAGGAGAAGACAGCCACCAGGCTGGCCCTCCTCCCCACGGGGCATGGTGCAGGGGGATTTCCACCTACTTCCCATCTGTGGTCTGCAGGAAAGTACACCCCCTCCCCAGAATATATCCATGTCATGGTCCTCGGGACTGGTAAAATTGCTATGTTCCATGGCACGGGGGATTTACATCGCCGGTGGCTGCTAAAGCAGGGGGACTATCTAGACTAACCAAGTGGGTCCAGTGTCATCATGGGGTCCTCAGAGGTGAGAAAGGGAAGCAGGCGGGTCCGTCAGAGGAGATGTGACCACAGAGCAGTGTCCTGGAGGTGCTGCACGCCTGGCTTTGGAGATGGAGGAAGGGCCCATGGGCCACAGACGGCAGGTGCCTCTAGAGACTGGGATAGGCAAGAAAACAGATTCTTCCTGGAGCCTCCAGAAGGAGCCAGTCCTACCCACACCTTGCCTTTAGTTCAGAGGGTCCTATATCAAGCTTCTAAACCACATGTAAGATAATAAATTTGTGTTGATCTAAGTCACCCCCTAAGTTTGTGGTAATTTGTTCCAGCAACCACAGCAAACTCAGACAGTGCATGCCAACCTCCTGCTCAACTCAGGAACTGCTGCGGCCCCTTGCAGTCAGGGGGCAGGTGGGGTGTGGGGGAAGATGGTGGGGGCAGTGGGAGCCACCGTCCTCCAGATGGTCCTGGTGCTCCCACGGCCGCATCTGGCCTGGTGGGGCTGCCACCTCCCCTCCCTGGTGAACCTGGGGCCGGCAGATCCCTGGGCAGCCAGCCTCCCTTTCCTGACCTAGAGGCCACTCAGGGACCCTCAGGAGGAGGCACGGCCTCCATAAGCCCCCACTCCAGGACCCAAGACTCCCATGCAGCTCTTGACTTGAAGGAAGCACTTATAGGCCGACCCCTCCCTCTTAAAAAAATGTTTTCACAAATTCTCCCCTTTACTGACCCCGCCGTTGGGCAGGAGGCCGGTTAGCAGACTGGGTTCTCTGCACCATTTGGAAATATGCATTCATTCTGGTGCCTCAGTCTGGTATCTGATTTCTGTCACCTCAGTGTCTCGGTTGGAATAGAGTCAGGCCAAGCCCCATTTTAATGCCATGTTCATGTTTTCATTCTGCAAGAGCACTGATATCTATTATTGCAGGCCACAGAATAAAACCCCTTCTCCTCACGAGCCCTCAGCATCCTACTGCTGCCATCACATTTGATTCTGGGCAGAGGAAGCTGGAGGAGACCATTATCCCTTCATGGAGAAAGGAGTCCGAGAGAGGGTGCCCAGCTCGTGGTCTGGTTCTGCCTTTCTGGGCACAGCCCCTGGACCTTGTCACCTCTTGAGTGGTCTTGTCAGTGGGGAGTTATCGATTTGAACTGCCCTTCCTCTATTGTAAGGAAATTGCCAGAAATGTGAAAAAAGCTTTGGGTCAGCGTAGGTTTGTAGGAGGGGCTAGAGGACCTGCTGTTCCTGCGCAAGCTTGTGGGAGCCCAGTGTGTGGTCTGAGCCAGAGGTCAGGTCTCATGTGGGAGGGAGGCCTTCAGAGGTGACGGTGATGTTCGGTGACCATTGCACGGGTGTATACATATCTTCAAACTCATCAAGATGTATACTTTAAGTATGTGCTTTTGGTATGTCAACCTTACCTTAATAATGACAAAGGAACAGGAGCTCACAAGTGTGCCCCTGTCCGTGCCAGGGGGGTAACGTAACCCCAAAGAGTGGCAGACACAGCAAATCTCCACACTCATCTATGCTTTGACAATCTTTCTTCTATTCTATATCTTCCAAATTCCCAGGGTGTTATTATATTTGGAAAAATAGTGTTTATGGAATCAAACAGATGCTCCGTGTTTTCCCAGACCAGTGGCAGCTCCTGATTTGGGAGTTAATTGACGAGGCAACAGTCCTGCCTCAGGGGAGACCCCCCACCAACTTTTAATGAGCTCCCGATTAAGGGCAGCCCAGACACCTGTGTGGCAGTGGCCCCAAGGTGGTGCTGGAGCCCGGGGGCAGGTAACACGAGATGCCGGAGCAGGCCAGCAGGGGTCAGCACACCGTGTGGCTGCCAAGGTGCCCCTTGTCCCCGGGGCCGATGCTGACGAGGGAAACAGGCTGAGGCTTGTGGGGAGCACACTCCCTCCCCCTCCCAGGATGCCAGCCCGGGGGGCTGAGTCCCTGCCACTGAGGCCAGGCCCTGAGTGACCACCCGCACGCAGCCCGGCCCTGGCCATGAGCCCAATTCCACAACCCCGGATGCGCCCACAGGCCTCAAGGTCCCCGAGGTTGGTGCCAGCAGAGTCCAGAGGTTAGGTTTTTGCTCAAAGCCATCTTGCTGTCACAGCTCCCTCCTGTCCTCACTGGCGGGGGCAGCAAACAGCGCCAGCTTGGCTCTTGCCAAGGCAACTATTTCCAGAACGCTTGGCGGGGGCAGGGAGTGGGGCAGCCTGCACTTTGCCTATCAACCTGTGGAAAACCCCCTGTTTACAGAGGGGGAAACCAAGGCACTGTTTACAGACGGGGAAAGCACAGAGCACCTGCTAAGAATGCCCAGTGTGCAGCCAGAACCTGCCCTGGGGTGCTTGGGGCCACCGCTGCCCCCAGGTGCTCTTGCAGGGTGGGCACCCTGGAGACAAGCCTGGTGTGGGGCTGGGCCCTGGGGAAGATGCACTCGAGCTGTGCATGAGAAAGAGGTGCCAGGCATAGGCTAAGGGCAAGAGGACCCGCTCAGGGGGCTGGTCACTGCCCAGGACCACCCTTGGGGCCCTCAGCAGCCCCAGTCTCATGCCAGTTGCATAGTTAACAAGAGGGTCCTTGCAGGCCTGAGCCGGAGGAAGGCTGGGTGAGGGCAGAAGTAACCTGAGTGTCGGAGGGTTGCCCGCTGGGCAGAGGGCTCACCCTCTGCTCTCCCCAGTGGTGCGTGGGCAGGCGGGCGGGGGCTCTCCAAGGTGGTGGATCCTCCTCGCTGCGCCTACCAGATGCATCTGCTGCTGGATTGTGAGCCCGAGGGCCAGTGGCTGCGTGTCAGCTGACGGCCAGCAGGGCGTGGTGGGCTCACTGTCCCGAAGAGAGGAGGTGGAGGGCACTGCATGGCCACAGTTCGAGGCAAGGATGGCAGCCGGGGGAGCAGGACAACAGCAGAGGTGCCTCCTTCCCACGGCAGGGGGGCTGGGCAGCCTCCATGCCTGTGCCCTGGGTCTGTGCTGGGCTCGCCAGTGCTGACCACTCTGAATGACCAGAGTCAGGGTCCCCTGGGCAGAGCAGTCTTGCACACTTGGGGTCCCACAGTGGGCTGGGGGACTGCATTCAGGTCTGGTGTTGATGGATGGCCAGGCTGTCTTCCTGGGCCAGCCAAAACCTGCCTCCTGGCCAGTGCCATGGACATGCTGGAGCTGCATGAGGGTTTCAGCAGGTCCCCAGCAGCTCATGGCCCTCACCCCTGTTCTCGCTATGTCTCCAGGAGTTAGGCAGTGGAAAGCAAGTGGCTCAGTCCAAAAGAGACCCTCATTGGCAAGTCAGAGGGTCAGATGGCCACAGGCAGTGCCCCCACCCAGGGACACAGGCCTGCCTGGAGGGTCCTTGGGGTCATCCCATGCTCACCCTCCTGGTCTCTGGACTGCTTCAGGGGGGCATCCTGGAACCTGCTCAGACCCCTTGGGTGAGTGACCCTAGCCATGCTATGTCCCTGTAAGCTGCCCTGGGCAAGTGGATTCTCCCGAGACAGGTTGATTCCTCCAACCCTGCTGTCCCTCATGAGGAGTCAGATCCCCTGGGGGGCCCCCAAGATGGACTCATGATGGGACCCCTGGCAAGAGATGTGGGATTCCATGGGATCTGGGTGGCCCTCACCCTGCACAGCCGTGAGGGTCTGATGCTCCTCCACACATGGGGGAAGCAGGCCAGCCATCCTCAGCTCCAGGTACACGGCAAGAATGGGGAATTCGGGACTGGAGAACTGTGACAAACCTGGGTAGGGCAGGACTTGCTGAGGCCTCTATTTAGTCTTTGTAACAGTCATCTTCAACAGTGAAAATGGTTTTCTAAATGAGGCTCGTCCTGGAGTCAAGGCTAAGAAGAACAGCTCCAGTTCCCCGGGTCAGGACCAACACCCCAGGCAGGGCACTAGGCTTACAGGGGCCAGTGCTCATGAGCAGTGCAGTGGCCTCAGGTCCTGGTGCAGCCTGGGCAGTGGTCTGTGTCCAGCTGAATTCTGGAGGTGCCAGCTGAAAAGCACTCTGGTCCCAGGAAATGGAGTCATGGGGGCCCTGCTGAAAGGACTGCTTCTTCTAGGACATGGCCCACACTGGTCCCACTCCTGGAACCTGGGGACAGGCAGGGGACTGGTGTGTCGGCACTGCTGGGGCTTTGCTTTTGCCTGAGCGCTCACCGCATGGCACATGGCCACGGAAGGCAGGGGCTCACGGCCAGAGCCGGTGTGGCTACAGTGCGGCTTATTTTGTTACTGACGGGCACTGTTAAGGATAGCTTTGCGCACTGTGGGTCTGGGGAGGGGACGCAGCCAAGGGACGCCCAGCCCATCAGGAACCAGGGTGAGTGTTCCAGGGGCTGGTTCAGGTGGTGAGTGTGCACACACGTGTGAGCCCAGTGCCCACGTATGTATGCTGTGTGTGTGACTCTGTGTGTGATGTGTGCACCTGTACGTGGCAGGCGGGAGGACGGGCGCAGGCAGAAAAGTGCACATGGCTGCCGTGGCTCCTGAGGGCAATCCTCCTGGAGCAGGTCCAGCATCTGGACACTGTCTGGGAGAAGCGTTGACCAGTCGGGCCCCTCCTGCCTCGCTGCCGGCTCTGGGCTCCACACGCATGAGGTCCCTGCCAGCCTCCGTCCACCCACCCCCGTGGACACACAGCGGGTGCCTGTTGGCCCAGGGCAGCCAGCAGGCAGGGTCCAGCCTGGGGAGGGGCTGGGCACTAAGGAACCGAGCTCAGCTCGAATTAAACCCCCTCCTCACTGGTGCCACAGCCCCTCCCCCTCCCCCGCAGACAGCCACCCTCGGGCACCCCCTCCCCTCCAGCAGGTCCGCCCAACAGTGCGACCCCCAGCTTCCAGACAGGAGGGGGCGCTGGTGATAAAACTGTTTGCAATTTCACACTTCAAGGCCCCCCTGGCTGCCCAGTTTCCAGCTAACAAATAATCCAGGGGACAGCCCCAGGCAAGGAGAGCAGGGCCCCCTATGGGCTTCCTCTGAGCTGTGTTGGGGGTGTGGCGGGGGGGGCGGGATTTACTAGGCACATAGGTAAGAATGTTTCACTAGGAATCAATGTGGTTTGCTGGATGAAAATGCTAAAAATTGGGCCATACATAATTTCATTTGTGAAAACTTGACAATTCTTTCCCAGTCTTCTTGAGTCTAGAGTAAGGACCACCCTCAGGTGACTAGGAGTCTCGAATAAGGACCCCCCCCCCTCAGGTGACAAGGAATCTAGAATGAGGACGTGCTCCCCCATGGCAAAGAGTCCAGAGTAAGCATCCCCCAGGAGACAAGGAGTCTAGAATGAGGAAGTGCCCCCCCATGGCAAAGAGTCTAGAATGAGGAGATGTTCCCCCCTCCCCAGGTGGCAAGCAACTGATAACCTGGGTCCAGTCTCCTTCTGAGCGACTTCCCGAAGAGGGCAATGTCCATGGTCTACTCGCTGGCTCCCACAGGGACTCTAGGCCTGGCTGGAGTCCTGGGATAGAGACAAGGTGAGTAGAACCCAAAGAGGGGGGCCAGGGCCGTCCCCTCTGTTCCTGGGCCTCCAGTGGGCACTTGGGGTGGGAGGTCCCTCTTACTGGCCTGCAGTGGTCTGTGTCCCAACAGAGCCTCACGGCCTGGGGCGGCAGCCAGAACCTCTCCACGCAGGGGCTGTTCATCCTGCTGGGCTTCCCGGGCCGCAGGGCCTGCACGTGGGGCTCTTCCTCCTCTTCCTGGTCATACACGTGCTCACGGTGGTCGGCAACCTGGCCACCATCTCCCTGGTCGGGGCGCACCGGCCCCTGCAGACGCCCATGTACTTCTTCCTCTGCAACCTCTCCTTCCTGGAGATCTGGTTCACCGCGGCCTGTGTGCCCAAGACCCTGGCCACGTTCGCCCCGCGCAGCGGGCCATCTCCACCAGCTGCGCGCGCAGGTGTCCTTCGTCGTCTCGCGGGGCTGCGCCGAGTGCTTCCTGCTGGCCGCCGTGCCCTGCGACCGCCGCCCGGCCATCTGCCTGCCGCGGCGCTACAGCCGCATCGGGACCCCGGCCTCCCCGCCCGCCTCGCTCTGGGCTCCTGGCTGTGCGCCTTCTCCGCCGTCACCGTGCCGGCCACCCTCCCCGCCCGCCTCTCCTCCTGCGGCTCCCGCGTCATCAACCACTTCTTCTGGGACATCGCGCCCTGGATCGTGCTGTCCTGCAGCGACACGCGGGCCGTGGAGCTGGCGTCCTTCGGCGTCCTTCCTCGTCATCCTGGGCTCCTGCTTCATCACGCTGGCCTCCTACGCCTACATCATCGTCACCGTCTTCAGGATTCGCTCCGCCGCGGGGCGGCACAGAGCCTTTTCCACCTGTTCCTCCCACCTCACGGTGGTCCTCATCTGGTATGGCTCCATCATCTTCCTGCTTGTGAGGACCTCAGGGGAGAGCTCGCTGGACCTGACCAAGGCCGTCACAGTGCTTAACACTGTTGTCACCCTGGTGCTGAGTCCCTTCATATACACCCTGAGGAACAAGGACATCAAGGAGGCTCTGTGGAGGTGAGTGCAGGGGATGTGAGCCCCTCGGAGACCACCCAGCAAGACTGGGACATCTGACTGTCCCCTCTGTGGGAGCCAGTTCTCAGCATCATTCTCTCTGCATGGGCTGAAAACAGCACCCTGATATCGCAGCATGGTCCAGGGCTCTTGGGTGGCAGGGGGCTTTGGGCTGGGTGCTTGGCAGTGTGGAGGAGCTCCCCCACCCCATCCTGGCCTCAGGGAGTTTCCACCTGTCTCACAGGCCTTGCCTAGGGTGCTCAGCCCCTGGAGTTCCAAACCCAGATTCTGGAAGAGAAATGGGGTCCTAAGAAGCACTATATGTACTTGCAGATACTGACTGCCCACCAAGTACTGGGCACTGGACTAGCCTGTGAGCCCCCAACCTGGTCTGGGTCTTGGGGGGCTGATAGCTGTCTTGTTAGTGAGGGGTGGGCTGTCTGCCCTTGGGATTTTCCCCCACTGCCAACACCTGTGGTCTCTTGAATCTTCCCTCACTGGTGGTGGGGGGAGGTTGACCATGAAGGAGAGAACTCAGAGAAATGCGTGTACAGACCTTGCTGAGGAAGGCCGGCAGCCTTTGAGGGCCGTGTGGAGTCAGTGTGTGGGTTTGCCTCCGCGCATGTCCACAGGGCTCACCTCCTCCTGCGGGCTGCACTGTGGGACATACAGGTGTCCCAGGGAACGGGGCTTGGTTCGGCCTCGAGTGAGTAAGTCGTGTGAGGTCCTCCAGGTCCAGAACTTCTGTGAGAGGCCTGGTCAGGCCCCACAGCCCATCAGTGCATGGGCTCCAAGCCTCTGCCAGCATGGCTTGGGCAAGTCACGTAACTACTCTGAACCTCTGTGTCTTCATCTACAAATGGAAACCGTGACTGTGTGGTCTCATGGAGCCCTAAGGAGTATTAAATGAATCGGTGTGTTCAAAGTGCTAAGCACAGGGTCTGATGGAGCAAGTGCTCAGGAGAGGCTGTTGTTGCCATTGTCCCCACATGCAGCAGGCACAGTCGTCTCTCTCTTTCCACCTCACACACGGCCAGGCAGAACTGACAGGCGCCAGGCCCAGGGGTTCTGGTGAGTGCTCATTCTCCGCAGTAACCAAGCGCCCACAACAGAGCTGTGCCTACAGGTGCTGGTCAGCACCTCCCCAGTGGGTTGAGGAACCGTCTCCCTCCAGTGGGAAGTTGGGGTTCCCAGAGACCCCCCTTGGCCGAGGGCCAGAGCAAAAGTTTACTCTCTCTCTCTGACGTGTACACTCAGTCATCTGTAGCTGATGATGCTTGTGAAGTCTTTGTGCTTTTGTGAAGTTATTTTCTAGATAATGAATTAAAGACTGTTTTCCAAAGTGGCTGCACCATCTTGCACTCCTTCCAGCAATGAATGAGAGTTCCTGCTGGTCTGCATCTTCCCCAGCATTTGGTGTTGTCAGTGTTTGAGGTTTTAGTCATTCTACTGGGTGAATAGTGGTATCTCATGGTTAATTTGCAATCCTTAATAAGCATTTTTTCCTTAATAAGCATTTCATTTTATTTTTCATAAAATAAGCTTATTTTATCTCTACTTCTTCTTTGGTGCAGTGTCTGCTCATTTTTAAATTGGGTTCTCTGTTTTCTTATTGTCTTTTTGGTTTTTTTTTTAATAGCCAATTTATTTATTTTTATTTATAATTTTTTTATTATGTTCAGTTAGCCACTGTATAGTATTTTGATGTAGTGTTCAATGACTCATTAGGTGCATATAACACCTAGTGTCCATCACAACAGGTGCCCTCCTTAATGCCCATCACCTGGCTACCACATCCTCCCACCCCCTCCCCTCTGAAACCCTCAGATTGTTTCCTGGAGTCCAGAGTCTCTCATGGTTCATCTTCCTCTCTGATTTCTCCCCCTTCAGTTTTCCCTCCCTTGCCCTGTGGTCCTCTGTGCTATTCCTTATGTTCCTCATATGAGTGAAACCATATGATAATTGTCTTTCTCTGCTTGACTTATTTCACTTAGCATAATCCCCTCCAGTTCCATCCATGTCAATGCAAATGGTGGGTATTTATCCTTTCTGATGGCTGAGTAATATTCCATTGTATATATGGACCACATCTTCTTTATCCATTCGTCTGTTGAAGGACATCTCAGCTCCTTCCATAGTTTGGCTATTGTGGACATTGCTGCTATGAACACTGGGGGGCAGATGCCCCTTCTTTTCACTACATCTGTATCTTTGGGGTAAATACCCAGTAGTGTAATTGCTGGGTAGTAGGGTAGTTCTATTTTTAACATCTTTTTTTTTTAATATTGTTATGTTAATCCCCATACATTACATCATTAGTTTTAGATGTAGTGTTCCATGATTCATTGTTTGTGCATAACACCCAGTGCTCCATGCAGAACATGCCCTCTTTAATACCCATCACCAGGCTAACCCATCCTCCCACCTCCCTCCCCTCTAGAACCCCCAGTTTGTTTTTCAGAGTCCATCATCTCTGATGGTTCATCTCCCCCTCCGATTCCCCCCCTTCATTCTTCCCCTCCTGCTATCTTCTTTTTTTTTTTTTTTCCTTAACATATATTGCATTATTTGTTTCAGAGATACAGATCTGAGATTCAACAGTCTTGGACAATTCATAGCGCTCACCATAGCACATACCCTCCCCAGTGTCTATCACCCAGCCACCCCATCCTTCCCACCCCACCCCCCACTCCAGCAACCCTCAGTTTGTTTCCTGAGATTAAGAATTCCTCATATCAGTGAGGTCATATGATACATGTCTTTCTCTGTTTGACTTATTTCGCTCAGCATAACACCCTCCAGTTCCATCCACGTCCTTGCAAATGGCAAGATCTCATTCCTTTGGATGGCTGCATAATATTCCATTGTATATATATACCACACCTTCTTTATCCATTCATCTGTCGATGGACATCTTGGCTCTTTCCACAGTTTGGCTATTGTGGACATTGCTGCTATAAACATCGGGGTGCACGTACCCCTTCGGATCCCTACATTTGTATCTTTGGGGTAAATACCCAGTAGTGCAATTGCTGGATCATATGGTAGCTGTTTTTTCAACTTTTTGAGGAACCTCCATACTGTTTTCCAGAGTGGCTGCACCAGCTTGCATTCCCACCAACAGTGTAGGAGGGTTCCCCTTTCTCCGCATCCCTGCCAACATCTGTCATTTCCTGACTTGTTAATTTTAGCCATTCTGACTGGTGTGAGGTGGTATCTCATTGAGGTTTTGATTTGGATTTCCCTGATGCCAAGCGATGTTGAGCACTTTTTCATGTGTCTATTGGCCATTTGGATGTCTTCTTTGGAAAAATGTCTGTTCATGTCTTCTGCCCATTTCTTGATTGGATTCTTTGTTCTTTGGGTGTTGAGTTTGATAAGTTCTTTATAGATTTTGGATACTAGCCCTTTGTCTGATATGTCATTTGCAAATATCTTCTCCCATTCTGTCGGTTGTCTTTTGGTTTTGTTGACTGTTTCCTTTGCTTTGCAAAAGCGTTTTATCTTGATGAAGTCCCAATAGTTCATTTTTGCCATTGCTTCCCTTGCCTTTGGCGATGTTTCTAGGAAGAAGTTGCTGTGGCTGAGGTCGAAGAGGTTGCTGCCTGTGTTCTCCTTTAGGATTTTGATGGACTCCTGTCTCACATTTAGGTCTTTCAACCATTTGGAGTCTATTTTTGTGTGTGGTGTAAGGAAATGGTCCAGTTTCATTCTTCTGCATGTGGCTGTCCAGTTTTCCCAACACAATTTGTTGAAGAGACTGTCTTTTTTCCATTGGACATTCTTTCCTGCTTTGTCGAAGATTAGTTGACCATAGAGTTGAGGGTCCATTTCTGGGCTCTCTATTCTGTTCCATTGATCTATGTGTCTGTTTTTGTGCCAGTACCATACTGTCTTGATGATGACAGCTTTGTAATAGAGCTGGAAGTCCGGAATTGTGATGCCGCCAGCTTGCTTTTCTTTTTCAACATTCCTCTGGCTATTCGGGGTCTTTTCTGGTTCCATACAAATTTTAGGATTATTTGTTCCATTTCTTTGAAAAAGGTGGATGGTATTTTGATGGGGATTGCATCGAATGTATAGATTGCTCTAGGTAGCATTGACATCTTCACAATATTTGTTCTTCCAATCCATGAGCATGGAACGTTTTTCCATTTCTTTGTGTCTTCCTCCATTTCTTTCATGAGTATTTTATAGTTTTCTGAGTACAGATCCTTTGCCTCTTTGGTTAGATTTACTCCTAGGTATCTTATGGTTTTGGGTGAATTGTAAATGGGATCGACTCCTTAATTTCTCTTTCTTCTGTCTTGTTGTTGGTGTATAGGAATGCCACTGATTTCTGTGCATTGATTTTATATCCTGCCACTTTACTGAATTCCTGTATGAGTTCTAGCAGTTTTGGGGTGGAGTCTTTTGGGTTTTCCGCATAAAGTATCATATCATCTGCAAAGAGTGAGAGTTTGACTTCTTTTTTGCCGATTTGGATGCCTTTTGTTTCTTTTTATTGTCTGATTGCTGTGGCTAGGACTTCTAATACTATGTTGAATAGCAGTGATGATAGTGGGCACCCCGGCCGTGTTCCTGACCTTAGGGGGAAAGCTCTCAGTTTTTCCCCATTGAGAATGATATTCGCTGTAGGTTTTTCATAGATGGCTTTTATGATATTGAGGTATGTACCCTCTATTCCTATACTCTGAAGAGTTTTGATCAAGAAAGGATGCTGTACTTTGTCAAATACTTTTTCTGCAGCCATTGAGGGGATCATATGATTCTTGTTCTTTCTTTTGTTAATATATTGTATCATGTTGATTGATTTGCGGATGTTGAACCAACCTTGCAGCCCAGGGATAAATCCCACTTGGTCGTGGTGAATAATCCTTTTAATGTACTGTTGGATCCTATTGGCTAGTATTTTGGTGAGAATTTTTGCATCCATGTTCATCAGGGATATTGGTCTGTAATTCTCCTTTTTGATGGGGTCTTTGTCTGGTTTTGGGATCAAGGTAATGGAGGCCTCATAAAACGAGTTTGGAAGTTTTCCTTCCATTTCTATTTTTTGGAACAGTTTCAGAAGAATAGGTATTAATTCTTCTTGAAATGTTTGGTAGAATTCCCCTGGGAAGCCATCTGGCCCTAGGCTCATGTTTTTTGGGAGATTTTTGATGACTGCTTCAATTTCCTTACTGGTTATAGGTCTGTTCAGGTTTTCTATTTCTTCCTGGTTCAGTTTTGGTAGTTGATACATCTCTAGGAATGCATCCATTCTAATTTGCTGGCATAGAGTTGCTCATAATATGTTCTTATAATTGTTTGTATTTCTTTGGTGTTGGTTGTGATCTCTCCTCTTTCATTCATGATTTTGTTGATTTGGGTCATTTCTCTTTTCTTTTTGATAAGTCTGGCCAGGGGTTTATCAATCTTGTTAATTCTTTCAAAGAACCAGCTCCTAGTTTCGTTGATCTGTTCTACTGTTCTTTTGGTTTCTATTTCATTGATTTCTGCTCTGATCTTTATGATTTCTCTTCTCCTGCTGGGTTTAGGCTTTATTTGCTGTTCTTTCTCCAGCTCCTTTAGGTGTAGGGTTAGGTTGTGTACTTGAGACCTTTCTTGTTTCTTGAGAAAGGCTTGTATTGCCATATACTTTCCTCTTAGGACTGCCTTTGCTGCATCCCAAAGATTTTGAACAGTTGTGTTTTCATTTTCATTGGTTTCCATGAATTTTTTAAATTCTTCTTTAATTTCCTGGTTGACCCATTCATTCTTCAGTAGGATGCTCTTTAGCCTCCATGTATTTGAGTTCTTTCCGACTTTCCTCTTGGGATTGAGTTCTAGTTTCAAAGCATTGTGGTCTGAAAATAGGCAGGGAATGATCCCAGTCTTTTGGTACCGGTTGAGACCTGATTTGTGACCTAGGATGTGATCTATTCTGGAGAATGTTCCAAGGGCACTAGAGAAGAATGTGTATTCCGTTGCTTTGGGATGGAATGTTCTGAATATGTCTGTGAAGTCCATTTGGTCCAGTGTGTCATTTAAAGTCTTTATTTCCTTGTTGATCTTTTGCTTAGATGATCTGTCCATTTCAGTGAGGGGGGTGTTAAAGTCCCCCACTATTGTTGTATTGTTGTCAATGTGTTTCTTTGCTTTTGTTATTAATTACCTTATATAATTGACTGCTCCCATGTTAGGGGCATAGATATTTACAATTGTTAGATCTTCTTGTTGGATAGACCCTTTAAGTAGGATATAGTGTCCTTCCTCATCTCTTATTACAGTCTTTGGTTTAAAATCTAATTTGTCTGATATAAGGATTGCCACCCCAGCTTTCTTTCGGTGTCCGTTAGCATGGTAAATGGTTTTCCACGCCCTCACTTTCAATCTGGGGGTGTCTTTGGGTCTAAAATGAGTCTCTTGCAGACAGCAAATCGATGGGTCTTGTTTTTTAATCCAATCTGATAGCCTGTGTCTTTTGATTGGGGCATTTAGCCCATTTACATTCAGGGTAACTATTGAAAGATATGAATTTAATGCCATTGTATTGCCTGTAAGGTGACTGTTACTGTATATTGTCTGTGTTCCTTTCTGGTCTATGTTGCTTTTAGGCTCTGTCTTTGCTTAGAGGACCCCTTTCAAGATTTCTTGTAGGGCTGGTTTCGTGTTTGCAAATTCCTTTAGTTTTTGTTTGTCCTGGAAGCTTTTTATCTCTCCTTCTATTTTCAATGACAGCCTAGCTGGATATAGTATCCTTGGCTGCCTATTTTTCTCATTTAGTGCTCTGAATATATCCTGCCAGTCCTTTCTGGCCTGCCAGGTCTCTGTGGATAGGTCTGTTGCCAATCTAATGTTTCTACCATTGTAGGTTACATATCTCTTCTCCTGAGCTGCTTTCAGGATTTTCTCTTTGTCTCTGAGACTTGTAAGTTTTACTATTAGATGTCGGGGTGTTGACCTATTTTTATTGATTTTGAGAGGGGTTCTCTGTGCCTCCTGGATTTTGATGCCTGTTTCCTTCCCCAAATTAGGGAAGTTCTCTGCTATAATTTGCTCCAGTATACCTTCTTCCCCTCTCTCTCTTTCTTCTTCTTCTGGGATCCCAATTATTCTAATGTTGTTTCGTTTTATGGTATTGCTTATCTCTCGAATTCTGCCCTCGTGATCCAGTAGTTGTTTATCTCTCTTTTTCTCAGCTTCTTTATTTTCCATCATTTGGTCTTCTATCTCACTGATTCTTTCTTCTGCCTCATTTATCCTAGCAGTTAGTGCCCCCATATTTGACTGCACCTCATTAATAGCCTTTCTGATTTCGACTTGGTTAGATTTTAGTTCTTTTATTTCTCCAGAAAGGGTTTCTCTAATAACTTCCATGCTTTTTTCAAGCCCAGCTAGTATCTTTAAAGTGATGATTCTGAACTCAAATCCGACATCGTACTAATGTCCGTATTGAGTAGGTCCCTGGCAGTCAGTACTACCTCTTGCTCTTTTTGTTGAGGTGATTTTTTCCATGTTGTCATTTTGTCCAGAGAAGAATAGATTACTGAGGGAACAAAATGCTAACAGGGTAACAACGTCCCCAGAAAATATACTCTAAACAAATCAGAAAAGACCTGAAGCAGGGGGAAAAGAAAGGGAAAGAAAGAAAAAAGAAAAAGAAAAAAAAAGAAAAAAGAAAAGGTAAAAACAAACAAAAACAGAACAAAACAAAACAAAAAAAGATTATGATCAAATATGATCAGGCTGGTACATAGATCAGTGCCACACACTAGATTTTGGGTGTATTTTGGTCTGTTAGAAGAAAGTGCCTCCCAAAATTTTGAAGAAAGAAAAACATATATGTACAAAAATAAGGGTTGATATGATGAAGGGATGGGATATGACTGTAAAGATGAAAATTATAAAAAATTTTATAAAAGGAATTGATAAGAAGTTGTTTGAAAAAAGAAAGAAGAGGATTAAAAAAAGAACGAAAAAAAAAGGGAGTGAATGTGATCAGGCAGGGGAGTAGAAAAAAACCATACACTAGAGATTTAGGGTATATTTTGATCTGTTAGAAGAAACTATCTCAAAATTTTAAAGAGAGAACAACTTATATATATATGCCAAAAATATGGGTAACTGCTATGAAGGGATAGAATATGACTCTAAAAATGAAAAATAAAAAAATTTTTTTAAAAAAGGGATTGATAAGATGTTGGTTGAAAAAGGGAAAAAGAAAAATTCAAAAAAAAAAAAAAAAAGACAGTTAAAAAAAAAATCAACTTTGAAAGACTACAGAATCATGGTGAAAAAGCCATGGATTCTATGTGCAGTATTCCCCTAGCGCTGGAGTTCTGCCGTTCTCATTGATCGGTAAACCTGGTCTTGGCTGGCTGTTCTCGCTGGTCTTCTGGGGGAGGGGCCTGTTGCCGTGGTTCCCAAATGTCTTTGCCGGAGGCGGAATTGCCCCGCCCTTGCCGGTCCGGGCTAAGTCATCTGCTCGGGTTTGCTCTCCGGAGCTTTTGTTCCCTGCGAGCTTTCCGTACAGCTTTGGAGGCGGAGAGTGAAAATGGCGGCCTCCCAGTCTCCGCCCCGGAGGAGCCGAGAACTCGGGGTCCCGCTCCTCAGCGAGCCCCCAGAGAAAAGCCGTCAGTCACTCCCGTCTCCCCGGTCTCCGGCCGCACTCCGCGCTCACCCGGCCTGTGACCGCGCCTTTCTATCTGGCACCCGACCCCGGGTGGAGTCTCCAAACCCAGCAGATCCCCGCGGTGCGCTCCCGCACCTCTCCTCCCGGGGGAAGAAGGTGAGTCTCCCCGGATCTGCCGCTTGTTGGGTCCCTGCTGGAGGAGCAGTGGCCCGACTGTGCCGCGGATCACGGTCTATGACAACCCCGAGCTGAGAGCCCGCGCCTGGGCTCCGTCTCTGCAGCCGGCTTCCCCGCTCCGATCCCTGGGAGCTCTGCCGCACTCAGGCACCCCCGGTCTTTCTGTGACCCCGAGGGTCCTGAGACCACACTGTCCCGCGAGGGTTCCACCCCCCACTTCGCCACCAGAGTGACGTCCCTCAGCGGAGCAGACTTCTAAAAGTTCCGATTTTGTGCTCAGCGGCTCTATCACTTGCCAGAAGCGGCCGACGGAGGCCCCTCCCCCGCCGTCTATGCTCCCGAATATCGCCTCGGATTCACTTCTCCGCACGTCCTACCTTCCAGAAAGTGGTCGCTTTTCTGTGCAGAGAGTTGTTGCTCTTCTTTTCTTCGATCTCCTGTTGAGTTTGTAGGTGTTCAGAATGGTTTGATCCCTATCCAGCTGAATTCCTGGGACCAGACGAAATCCAGGTCTCCTACTCCTCCGCCAGCTTGCTCCGCCCCCCCCATTTTTAACATCTTGAGGACCCTCCATACTGTTTTCCAGAGTGGCTGCACCAGCTTGCATTCCTACCAACAGTGTAAGAGGGGTCCCCTTTCTCCACATCCTTGCCAACATTTGTTGTTTCCTGTTTTGTTAATTTTGGCCATTCTTACCAGTGTGAGGTGGTATCTCATTGTGGTTTTGATTTGTATTTCCCTGATGGCTAGTGATGTAGAGCATTTTCTCATGTGTCTGTTAGCCATTTGTATGTCTTCTTTGGAGAAGGGTCTGTTCATGTCTTCTGCCCATTTTTTGACTGGATGTTTTCTTGTTATTGAGTTTTAAGTGTTCTCTAAATATTTTGGATACAAGTCGTTTATCTGATATGTGTCTTTTGCAGCGTTTTAATTTTAATGAAGTCCGACTTACTGACTTTTTCTCTCATGGATTGTGTTTTTGGTGTGGTACCTAAAAAAGTCATCACCAAACCCAAGGCCCCCTTAATTTTCTCTTATATTACCTTCTGGAAGTTCTATAGTTTTGCATTTTACATTGAGTTCTAGGATCTATTTTGAATTAATTTTTTGGGTGAAAGGTGTAAGGTCACTATCTACATTTTTTTGGCATGTGGACATCCAGTTGTTCCAGCACCATTTGTTGAAAAAGACTTCCTTTCAATTTAAGAAACAAAACAGATGAACATCTGGGAAGGGAAGGAAAAATAAGACGAAATCAGAGAGGGAGGTAAACCAGAAGAGACTCTTAATCATAGGAAATAAACTGAGAGCTGCTGGAGGGAGGTGGGGGGGATGGGGTAACTGGGTGGTGGGCATTAAGAAGGGCACCTGATGGAATGAGCACTGGGTGTTATATGCAACTGATGAATCACTAAGTCCTACCCCTGAGGGTGCCTGGGTAGCTCAGTCGATTAATCGTCTGCCTTCCGCTCAGGTCATGATCCCAGGGTCCTGGGATAGAGCCCTGCATGGGGCTCCCTGCTCAGCGGGGAGCCTGCTTCTCCCTCTCCCTCTGCCTGCCACTCTGCCTACTTGTGCTCTCTCTCTATCTCTCTGTCAAATAAATAAATAAAATCTTAAAAAAAAATTCTACCCCTGAAGTGAATAATACACTATATGTTATTTAAATTGAATTTAAATTAAAAAAAAAAAAGAAAAAGACTGTCTTTTCTCCATTGTATAGTCTTTGCTTCTTTGTCATTGATTAGTTGACTGCACTTACATGGGTTTGTTCTGTTTCACTGGTCAATTAGTCTATTCTCTCACAAGTACTATGATGGCTTGGTTACTGTAACTTTACAGTAAGTCTTGATGTCAAGTAGTGTCAGTCTTCTGACTTTGTTCTTTTAGTATTGTGATGGCTAAATTTTAGAATCATTGCAAGTTAACTTGCTGGAATTTTGATTGGGATTACATTGAATTTATGAATAAAATCGGGATGAATTGACATCTTAACAATATTAAGTCTTCCTATGCACCAGCATGGAACATCTTTCCACTTATTTAGATTTTCTTTAATTTCTTTCTTTGGAGTTTTATAATTTTTTCTCAGGTAGAACTTACATGTATTTTGTTAGATTTATACCTAAGTATTTAATTTTTGCCAATGTAAATGCTTTGTGTTTTAGATTTCAAGTTCTATTTGCTTATTGCTGAGATATGGGTAATATATAAAAGCAACTGACTTGTGTATATTGAACTTGTATTTTGCAGACTTGTTGTAACTACTTATTAGTTACAGGAGTTTTTTTGTCTTTTATTGGGGGGGGATTTTCTACATAGACAATCATGTCATCTGAGAACAGAATTTTTTTTCTTCCCTCTTAATCTGTATACTTTTATTTCCTTTTCTTGTCTTACTACATTAGCTTAGTCTTTCAGTATGATGTTGAATGTAAGTAGCAAGATGGGACATCCTTGCCTTTTCCGCAATCTCAGGAGGGAAAGCATCTAGTTTCTTATCATTAAGCATGACATTAACTGTAGGTTTTTTGTAGATGTTCTTTATCAAGCTGAGGAAGTTTCCCTCCATTCCTAGTTTGCTGAGTTTTCATCATGAATAGATATTGGATTTTCTCAAATGATTTTTTCCGTATCTTTTGATATGATCATGTGATTTTTTCTTCTTTAGCCCTTAGGTGCAATGGATTACATTAATTAATTTTCAGAGGTCCCATCTTGTATACCTGGAACAAATCCTACCTGATTGTAGTGTATAATTTTTTTAAAAGAAATGTTGGATTTGATTTGTTAATATTTTTTTGAGGATTTATATATATATGTTCATGAGAGATTTTGATTTATACTTTTTCTTTCCTGTAATGTCTTTGTCTGATTTTGGTATTAGGATAATGCTGGCTGTATAGAATGAGTTAGGACGGATTCCCTCTGCTTCTAGTTTCTGTAAGAGCTTGTAGAAAACTGGTATCATTTCCTTCTTAAGCGTTTGATAGAACTTAACAGTGAAACCATCTGGGTCTGGGGCTTTTTCTTCTTGGAGGTTATTAATTATTGGTTCAATTTCTTTAATAGGTATATGAGCTTTTTTTAAGGGGACAAATAACCTTATATGCTCATTGTAAGGGTGGTTAAGAAATAACCACACTATTGGTTTAGTGTATATTTAGATTGTTTGAAATGCTTGTCTAAGTATAGCCTCACTCTTATAAAAATATAATCACAGGACATCAAAGTTTGCCACCTAAATTTCCATTTAATATATGAATATATATTTTATACCAACAAATAATAGTTCTAAGTCTTAATTTTTTTTGTAGGTTTATGCACTGTTGTTTCTTTTTCTTTTTTTTTAATTTTATTTTATTATGTTATGTTAGTCACCATACAATACATCACCAGTTTTCGATGCAGTGATCCACGATTCATTTTTTTTGTACAGCACCCAGTGCTCCATGCAGTATGTGCCCTCTTTAATACCCATCACTGGGCTAACCCATCACCCCACCCCCCATCCCTCTAAAACATTCAGTTTGTTTCTCAGAGTCGATAGTCTCTCATGGTTCATCTCTCCTTCCGATTTCCCCCGCTTCATTTTTCCCTTCCTTCTCCTAATGTCCTCCATGCTATTCCTTATGTTCCACAAATAAGTGAAACCATACAATAATTGTCTAAGACTTAATTTTTAATTAGCAGTTATCATTCCAGTAAATGGATATACCATAATTTCTTTCTTTTTAAAAATTTTTTTAAATTTATTTTTTTATTAAAAATTTTTTTTCAACTGGGTTATTTCATTTATCCACTTGCATTTAAGATTCATCCCTGTCTTTTTGTGGCTTCATTTGCTGTTACTTCCTACTAATTGGCATTTAATGGACCTCAGTGTTCTTCCTTTATAGACAATACTGCAAAGAATGTGCCTGAACGAACTTCTTTGGACTCCTGCTTGATTCTTTGACAAATTACAGCCAAGTTGCATCAAAAGGCTGTGCCAGTTTATACCCCACAGTGTGAGAAGGCCTGTTTCCTATGCTGTGCTATTGACCTGGTGAATGTGAGCAACAGTAATTCCTTACATGTGGTCTGGTCATTACATTTTATAGATAATTTCATCCCATTTCATGCCCACAGCTTCCCTGAAAAGTAGACCAGGTAAGTTTATCATCTTGTTTTATGCACCGGGTAAGATCAGGTAGAGGTCAGCACAGCCAGCCAGTCTGCAAAGTTGTACCCAGACTTTCACCCTGAGGCTTCATCACCTAACTTACTATCCCTCCTTCCTCTAGAAAACAAACAAACTTAGTTAAAGTTCAAACAATCAAAAGCACAGGGGAAAGTGAAACCTTCCCCTTAGTGCTTCCCCTGGTCCTCAGCCTCTTTCCTGATGCACCACTGTTTGCAGCTCTACCGAGCTCAGGGGAGAATCTCCTCCCTCTGATCTGCCATTCTTGGATGCCCACTGAGCCCACACAGCTGAGGGCTTTTTTGGTGAGCTGTCATGTTGCCCAAGGCCTGGGTCCCCTTAATTCTGTCTCTCATCTCTCCATCCCCTGGAAAGTCCCCCAGAGATGGACAAGCCCTTGGGAGTAGGGAGGCCATCCAGGTCCTGTCTGGTGCATGAATCCCTGCATGCACCCATATACACCTTGGCTGTTCTTACTATGCCTCTGAGGTCTAGTTATAGCGCAGGGTTTATCTTTTGACCTGACTGTATCCTCAAGTGTTACCATCGACCCTAGTGGTTTTTCAGCTTCTTTCTGTTCACTGATGGTTCCCAACACCTCGCATTCTTTCCTTCTTTTGGAATCACTTATCCAACTACCTAGTGGTCCAGTTGGATTTCAGATTCAACAGGTCAAAAATGAAACTCTCTTCTCTCAAATTGGCTTATTCTCCTCTATTTCCAATCCTCATAGCAGCAACCATGGAGCATGGTAGTCTCCATTATCCCATAAAATGTTTTGATGACTTGCTGTGTTCTAGGTGCTGACTGGGCCCGGGGGAGACACCAGAACACATTAGGCCAGACTCTTGCCTTATGGAGAGACAGGTTTGCAGGCCATTAGGACAGACTGTGGAAGTAACCAAGACTGACAAGGCTAAGGTGCCATGGGGACTCCAACCTCAGCTGGGGGCATTAGGGAGTGTGACACTCAAGCTGAGGCTGGAAGGAGGAGCACAAAAGACCAGTAGGTGCTGAGAGCTGTCCTAACAACCTTCACACATGGCTGTGCCCTCCTTCACCACAAATAGGGGGCAGGCACCATTGCAGTCCCATGTTACAGATAAGATCACAGCACAGAGAGACCGAATGACATTGGGGACTGGCCGGCAGGATCTGAATGTGGGCAGAACTCACAGCTCCACCTGGAAGCTTCCTGTGTTTGGAGGGAGAAGTGAGTGAAGTCCAAAGAAAACTGAATTTTAGAAATTGCTCTGATCTTGGTCTGGGGGCAGACTGGCACTCCAGCATCATCAGGGGGACATGATGGGATGGTGGCAACGTGAGACTGGGGACAAGCATTTGGGAGGGAAATCTGAGGGGTGGGGACATGCTAGATGTGGAGTGAGGAGAGGAGGAGTCCAGATGGCTCTTGGGTCACTGGCTGGGTACTGGTGGGTGCCTCCAAATGTTCTGAAAACCTATCCTCTCTCATCACCTTGGCCATACCACTATGCACACATACAGACAGGGGTGTGGCTATTCTGAGACCTGGCTCCTCTCTGTAGCCTGTGTTTTCTCACTGATCTGTGTTCTTGATGTGCTGCTCCCACTCTCAGGGACACCCTTTTCTCTTGTGCTGATTCAATGTTCCTGTTTAAGCCTCAGCTCTTGGGTGGCCTTCCTCATCCTGTGCTCCCAGGGGCCCCATGTTCATTGTCTGGGCACCCAAGGCAGCCCCCAAGCCTCAGGGTCAGCTGCCCCTCACCCACATCAGGGTTACTCATGCTCATGGCATGCCACTTGCCTCTGGGATACTCTAAAGTTTGACCTGTGGCTGCAGAACTCTACTGGCTTTTGAGGAACTCCCTACCCAAGTGCAACTTGGTGACCCAGGTCTTGAGCTGGACTCCTTGCCTTGTGGACTTGGCTATGTCTGGACTTGGTTTCTGTTTGAATCATCTGGTCAGGATGGCCATCTATGAGCCTGTGCTTAAGGCCCACTCTCCCCTAAGCTGTTTGGGTGACTCCTGACTCCATCCCAAGCCATGTTTTCCTGGGAAAAGGATGTCACAGTGTTTATCTGTCAGTGTTGATTTCTCTTACACTGTGAGCTCCTTGAGGGCAGAGGCTAGTGGCTCTTATTTGTGTCCATACCATCAGCACTCTTATCTGCTCATCCACCAGCCCAATTGCTCACCTATCACCCATCCATCTATCTACCATCCATCCATCCATCCACCCACTCATCCACCCAGCTATCTATCCACCATCCATTCACCCATTCATCCTTTCATCCATCCACCCATCTATTCATCCATCTGTCCATTCACCCATGCTCTCCTCTTCTTCCATTTTTTGACTCCTCACCCTTCCCCTCCCTCCTTTCCTCTCCCACAGGGGAAGGAGTGTTTCCAGGGGGTTTGAGAAACAGCTGTGGAGCCTATGTGTCTGGAGTGAGGTGATAGAAAGGTAGAGTAGGAGAAGACGATGTCAGAGTGGAGGAGAGCCAGGTTATATAGAACCTTGTAGGTCCTGATGAGGACCTTAACTGTGCTCTGAATGGGATGGGAATTTTTAGGGATTGTGAGTGGAGGAATGACGAGATCTATCTCACATTTGAAAGGACCCCTTGGCAGCTGTGTTGAGGAGACACTGTAGTGTGGAAACAGGGAGTCCAGTTGGGAGGCCATTGCAATAATCCAAGTGAGAGGTGGTGGTGATGGCAGCAGGGAGGGAGAAGCCACTGGGGTCTAGATATATTCTCAGAGTAGATCCAATAGGACTGTTGGTGGGATGTGAGGGAAAAAGAAGGGCCAAGAATGACTCAGGGTTTTGGCCTGAGCAACTAGAAGATGGACTCCATTAATAGAGATGGAGAAAGCTGCGGATAGAGAAAGTTTTGGAGGGAATTTCAAGGGTTCTACTTTGGACACATTAGGTCTGTGAGGTGAGGAGACATCTGAGTGGAGATGGTCAGTGAGCAGCTAGACACAGGTCTGGACTTTCAGGGAGAGCCTGGGCGGTGACACTTATTTGAGAATGTTGCAGTAGAAGTCCAAGACCCCAAAGGAAGAGCTAGAGAGAGAAAAGAGAAGTTGGATGATGCGCCTGAGCCCGCTGATGCTAAGAGATCAAGAATGTGATGGCACCAGCACAGGATACTGGGAAGGTCAGGAGCCAGGGAGGCAGAGAGCCAGGTGCTGCTGATGGCGCCTTCCCATCCTCAGCTGGCTTAACCATGGGGGAGGCCACATGACTGTGACAGAATAGTTTTGATGAGATGGTGGAGGCAGAGGCTTGGAAGAAGGTGAGCAGAGAGAACACACTGATACCCCATCAAGGAGCCAGGAAGTAGCGTGAACCTACAGGGATAGTGTCACTTTTGATGGCAATGCCTAGTAATGAGGGCAAACTCGGTGTTGTGGGAATTAGAGAAGATAAATGCTAGAGTGACCTCATATCAGGTGAGAATGGCCATCAATTGAGGTGCTGTGTGGGGCATCCTGGATCACACCAATCCTAGGTTGAAGGTTAGATATTTGATACTTTTGGACTATTTCAGTAATTCCTTGAAGACCAGGGGGAAATGTGGTGGCCTGTCTACCCTGGATCTGCAGACATGGGATTCCTGTGCTCACTCTCAAAGGGGACTTGGAACAAACAGCTTGGCTGGAACTGGAGCTTGGAGCTTGGCCACAGCTTCCTTCCTGGGTGGGTGCTGGCCAGGAGGCACCTGCTGAGGAGGCACCTGCTGGGCCAGGAGGCACCTGCTGAGGAGGCACTGGCTAGGCCAGGAGATGCCAGGTCCTCACTGGCAGCAAGGGTCCTGGACACACCTGAGTCTCTGCCCATACTGATTTTCCTGTCCTGGATCCTCAGCCTTCCTGATGGACATGTGTTTCCAAGTGTCCTGACGGGCATCTTCAGCAGCATGGCAGTGGTTTTCCACCTGCAAGGAGCTGAGATTTGGTGACAGCTCTGCCCCTCCTGGGCTAGTCTCCAACACAGCTCAGCTCATGCAGCTGAACTGAGCCATCTGCCCAGCCTCTGCCCCTTCCCTGACCTGCTTCACCCTTGAGCCCTGTTACTGAGGAAAAGTTTGTGTTCTTCAGGCAATTGGGGAATCATTCATAAACCTCTTGGTACCCAATCAAACTGATAGTTTACAAAGATTCCAGCCAACTTTGATGGGAGAACTTTTAAGAGCTGGGAGACCAAAGTGCTCTC
Organism: Phoca vitulina; assembly: GCF_004348235.1. NCBI lineage: Eukaryota > Metazoa > Chordata > Mammalia > Carnivora > Phocidae > Phoca > Phoca vitulina. The sequence goes on from NW_022589835.1 coordinate 172,631, forward strand.
TTCCCAAGGGCATCATTAATAGGAAGTCAGGCAGGGGTGTGGGAGGCTGAGCAGCCACCTGGGGGAGGTGCCTTGCCAGGCCCCTGTTGATGAGAAGGTTGGGTGGTTCTGGCTCATTAAGCACAGGGATAGTAGGACCAGAGACTCCAGGGCATCATGATGAGGGTGATGAAGTCTATCGTAGTTACTAACCACACTAAATTCACTCAGAGGAGTGTCAATTAATTTCAATGAGCAATTATGTAACCTGCTTCACACCCTCCTGAGAGCTGGGGTGGCTGCAGCATGGGAGACAGAGCCAGGGGTAGGGCAGGTGGAGGAAAGAGTTGAACAGGAATCTCCTGATGAGGTTTCCACCTTCTGAAACTGGACTGGGGGCGGGGGCCATGGGAGATGAGGTGTGTTGACTGCTTCCCGGCCTCAGCAGACGTTGTATTCCCTGGTCTCCATGGAATTTTCCTGCAAGGAGCCTGGCTACCCCACACAGCTCTGACAGGGTCTGTGGGCTGCACCAGAGCATCACGCGACGTGACTGTGACACGTAAACACCAATGTGCTGCAGATCACACCAGGTGGCCTACATTTCCTCCACCTGTAGCCAGAACACAGTCCAGCCATGCAAACGGCTGCTGGACCTCCCATTCTGTAGTGAATTTGTCTTCAACCATTTCTTTATTCTCTCACTATCTATATTTCAAAGGGATTAGATTTTTTTTGGTGTGTCAACTTTTTTTGATTTTTAGTAGGCTATATATTATAAGCAAGTATGTGACAACACAAAAACTTGACAGTCCTTGTGTTTGTTTATTTTTTATATTGAGATATAATTGACATATAACATTATATTAGTTTGACATCTGTCACCACACATAGTTACAATTTTTTCCCTTATTTTATTAGAACTTTTAAGATCTACTCTCTTAGCAATTTTCTATTTATTTATTTATTTATTTATTTATTTATTTATTTATATGTTCAGTTAGCCAACATATAGTAATTTTCAAATATAAAACAGTATTATTAACAGCTCCATGCTGTGCATTACATCCAAACTTCTTGTTGAATTATACAATACATATAGGAAAGTGCCCAAATCTTAAGTGTATAGTTTGATGAATTTTTATAAACTGCACACACCCATGAAACCAATACCCAATCAAGAACCAGACGTGGCTAGAACCCCAACACTCCCTTCCTTCATAGCTCCCAAAGGTAAACATGGTCTTAACCACTTACTGCCACAGATTAGTTTTGCCTGGTTTTTGTATTTATATAAGTGGAATCACACAGAATGTGCTCTTGTGTGTTTGGTGTTTTTACTCAAGATTCTCTCATGATGTCATATGTAGCTGCAATTCATTAATTCTCATTGCATGAATAGATCACGATTCATCCACTCAGCTGTTGGTGGACATTTGGGTTGGTTCTATCTTTTGGTTATAAGTAATGATGCTCTGATAATTCTTATACAGTCTTTTGGGGAGAATATGCATGCATTTCTGTTGGGTATAAATCCAGGAGTGGAATTGCTGGGTCATAGGTCTGTGTCTGTTCAATTTTAGCAGTTAACAGTCTTTCTTTCTTTTTTTAGATATTTATTTATTTATTTATTTATTTATTTATTTATTTATTTTAGAAAGAGAGAGAGAGAGCACATGTACAAGCATGAGTGGGGGGAGGAGCAGAGGGAGAGGGAGAGAGAGAATCTCGAGCAGACTCTGTGCTGAGCGCAGAGCCCAACATGGGGATCGATCTCATGACCCTGAGATCATGACTTGAGCTGAAATCAAGAGTTGGATGCTTAACTGACTGAGCCACCCATGCGCCCCAGCAACAGTCTTTCTGGATGATTGCCACACTGTCCAGTTCCCTCAGGAGTGTAGGAGTGCTCTCCATCCTTGTCAGCACTTAGTATTGTCTGTCTTCATTTTAGCCATCCTGGAAGGTGTATCACATTGTGGTTTCAATTTACACTTCCTGGTGACTAGGAAGTTGGGCATTTCTTCATGCTTGTTTGCCATTGGAATATGAGTCAGATCTCTCTTGATCTTGGATTTGAGAGCAGAATAAGGTTCAGTGGGAACCTGTTATCCCCACTGGACCACAGGACCGCATTCAGACGGTTCTGCCAAAACTCAGTCATGCACCCCACTGTGTTGCCTTGGAGATGGTGGATCAGGACAACATCTCTGTCCCCAACACATCCCCCAAAGCCTTTCTGTTTGAAATGCATGTGGTTGGTTAACAAGTTCCTCTTAAATCTGAGGAAATGTTGGGTGGGGCCACAGAGTTGCTGTGAGCTTTGTTGTGCCAGATGCTGGGCATCATTCCTCACTTGAGGCAGCACAGCCTTGGTCAGGAGCTGGGGTGGGTCTTGCCCTCCCCCCAGTGGCTCTGTGACCCTGTGCTCCATCTATCATCTGTCAGTGGCTCTGTCATCATGCCCCATCTGCACAATGGGAGTGACCACCATGCTTGCCCTGCAGCACTGTGGGGACTGGGTGCCACTTCATTTGTCCTACAGGCAGGACACAGTGGGGATAGAATTCCCTTTTTGTTTAAGAGACTCATGGTCACATGGTGAGCACACTGCGGACCCATGACCTCAAGCCCCTGTCCACCTTCTTCCCTCCACTTGAATGAAATGACTCAGCCTGGCAGCTGTGAAGGGAAGGGGCCACCATGACAGGTGGGCCAGGAATGCTTTCTGTGGGAAGCTCATGGGTGGACCAACTGTTCAGCTGTTTGTGCTCCTGGGGATGCTGTCCACAGTGATTTCTATTCTGAGGACCACTGAGCATCTCTGAGTACAATTCTTTAAGAAAATATTCCTTTTGGCATAAAGCATCCTTTATGATTATTACATTGGTCATTGTGATCACTATCATTACTAATTCATTCCTGCTGATGTGAACGGAATGTCTGTATGTGGCTGTGTGCAGTATGCCTACACTCAGTGAGCAGATGGTGAGCCCTGGGCTGGTGGGTTGTCGATGTGACCGGGACCCCAGGCCACCCGTGTGCCAGCTATCTGGGTCCTGACAGACAGGGGGGCAACCTGGCTTGTCCCCTGTTGCTTTGATGTCAGCTTCTATACTGTCCATATGACATGTCAGTCACTTAGTCCTGCAGTGGCCCTGCACAGTGAGCCACCTCAGATCTCCACAGCTTACTTTGGAAAACAGCACAGCAGTATCTTACAAAGTCACCACTTTATACACTTGCCATGTGACCCAGCAAGTCCACTGCTAGGTGTTGACCCAGGAGAAATGGAACTGCATGTCCACAGAGAGAGATTTATGAGTCTGTTTATAGCAGCATTGTTCATAATAGTCCCAAACTGAACGTGACCCAAGGTCTATCACATGGAGGATATTCACATTATGGGATATCACCCAGTAATAGGCAGAAACAAGATATTAACACACACATGATGGAAGTCAAACACATCATGTGAAGTGAAAGAAGCACACAGGACTGCATGCCTCACTTATGTGATATTCCAGGAGAGACAAATCTGAGTGATGAGGGAACTGTTTAGCAGGAGGAAACTGGTCTGTATTTTGGTAGTATTGATGGTTACACTATTTCATGCAGTTACCACAATGCATCAGGCTCTACACTTTACATAAGTGAATTGCAAAATAACACCTGAATAAAAGCCTCAGTGGCTTAAAATTGCATTTCATACGATCAAACAAAAGGCCTCTCTTAGCCCTCATGAGGCTATGGATGCAATGTTCCTGGCTTGGCTGTGCTCACTGAGGCGTTTGTGCATAGCTGTGGGCTGGCTGGGCTCTCGCACAGGCTTGGGGGATGGCCTTGCTCTCTGCTGGTCTTGAAGACATTTGTGACCCAGAATTTTGTAGGGCTGGATGATGGCAGGTGGCTGTTAGGAGGACTTTTATCTTTCTTTTTGTTACCATGTGCATCACATTAACTGATGTTTGTATTTTGATCCATTCCTCCACCATGGTGTATGAACTGTTAAATGTGCTACTGAGTTTGGTCTGATAGTATTTTGTTGAGGATTTTTGCATCTATGTTCATTAGGGACATTGGCCTGTGGTTTTCTTTTCTTATAGTGTCTTTGTCTGGGGTAAGTATCAGGGTAATCCTAAAATTTGTGGAACCACAAAAGACTCTGAATAGCTAAAGCAATCTTGAGAAAGAAGAATAAAGTTGGAGGCATCACACATCCTGACTTCAAAATATATTACAAAGCTATAGTAATTAAAACAGTGTGGTCCTGGCCAAGTGCAGACATATAGACCAAGAGAACAAAACAGAGAACGTAGAAACAAACTCATCCATACACAGGCAACTGAGTTGATCTTCAACAAGGTGCCAGGAACACACCTGGGGAAGGACAGCCTCTTCAGCAAATGGTTTTGGAAAACAAGATCCACATGCAAAAGATTGAAATTGGACCCCTGTCTTACACCATACATGTACATAAGCTCAAAATGGATTAAAGATTTAAACACAGGACTTGAAACTGTAAAACTCCTAGAAGTGAACACAGGGGAGAAACTTCATGACGTTGGTCTTGGCACTGATTTCTTGGACACAACAACACCAAAAGCACAGGCAACAAAAACCAGAAGTAGATGAGTGGGATGACATCAAACAACAAGCTTTTTAAAAAATGTTTTATTTAAATTCAATTTAGTTAACATATATATACTGTATTATTTAGTTTCAGAGATAGAGTTCAGTAATTCATCACTCTTATATAACATCCAGTGCTCATTTACATCACGTACCCTCCTTAATGCCCATCACCCCGTTACCCCATCTTCCCACTCCCTTCGCCTCCAGCAACTCTCAATTTGTTCCCTAGAGTCTCTTATGGTTTGTCTCCTTCTCTGTTTTTATCTTATTTTATTTTCCCCCCTCCCTTCCCCTATGTTCATCTGTTTTGTTTCTTAAACTCCACATAATGAGTGAGATCATATGATAATTGTCTTTCTCTGACTGACTTATGTTGCTTAACATAATACCCTCTAGTTCCATCCATGTCATTGCAAATGGCAAGGTTTCATTCTTTTTGATGGCTGAGTAATACTCCTTTACACACACACACACACACACACACACACACACACACACACAATGTCTTCTTTATCCATTCATCAGTTGATGGACTTCTGGGCTCTTTCCATAGTTTGGCTATTGTGAATGATGCTGCTATAAACATTGGGGTGCATGTGTCCCTTCCAATCACTATGTTTGTATTTGTATCCTTTGGATAAGTACCTAGTAGCGCAATTGCTGAGCTGTAGGGTAGCTCTATTTTCAACTTTTTGAGGAACCTCCATACTGTTTTCCAGAGTGGCTGCACCAGTTTGCATTCCCACCAACAGTGTAAGAGGGTTCACTTTTCCCCACTTCCTCACCAACACCTGTCAAACAACAAGCTTCTGAACAGTAAAGGAAGCAGTCAACAAAATGAAAAGGCAACCAATGGAATGGGAGGAAACACCTACAGACTATATATCTGATAAGAATTCAATATCCAAACTATGTAAGGAACGCATACAATTCAGTAGCAAAAACAAAACAAAACAACCCACAAAAAAACCTGATTAAAAATGGGCAGAGGACACGAATCAACATTTTTTCTGAAGAAGACATCCAGATGGCCAACAGACACATGGAAAGATGGTCAACATCACTCATCATCAGGGAAATACAAATCAAACCCATAATGAAATATCACCTCATGCCCACCAGGATGTCTACTATTAAAAAAACAAACTAAGTATTGGTGAGGTCATGGAGAAAAAGGAACCCTTGTACACTATTGGTGGGAATGTAAATTGGTGCAGTCACTATAGAAAATAGTATAAAGTTTTCTCAAAAAATTAAAAAAAGTACTATATGACCCAGCAATCCCACTTCTGGTATATATCTGAAGGCAATGAAATCAGGATCTTGAAAAGACTGTTCGCATTTCTATGTTCATTATAATAATAAAGACACAGAAACAACCCAAGTGTCCCTCAACAGATGAATGGATAAAGAAGATTGGTGTATATATATATATACACACACCCTATACACACACACACACACATATATATAATACACATATACATACACACATATACACACATACACACACACACATACAATGGAATATTATTCATCCTTAAACAAGAAGACAATCCTGTCATACATGACTCCATGGGTGAACCCAGAGGACATCATGCTAAATGAAATAAGCCAGACACAGAAGGCCAAAAACTGCATGATTCCACTTACATGAGGCAGATTCATAGAAACAGAGTAGAATGGTGGTTGCCAGAAGCTAGGCGGGGCACAAAATTTCAGTTACACAAATTGAGTAAGTTCTAGAGATCAGCCATATGACACTGTGTTTATGCTGATAATACTGTAGTGTGCAGTGCACTTAGGACTTTCAGAAAAGAAGAAGCAGGTGGCAGATCCTAGGGTGGCCCCATGTCCCCCTGCTGTGTAATTCTCTTGAGAGTGGATGGGACCTTTTTTTCCCCTCTTCCAAAGCAAGTTCTTTTTTTTTTTTTTAATGTTTTATTTATTTATTTATTCATGAGAGTCAGAGAGAGAGAGAGAGAGAGAGAGGCAGAGGCAGAGGGAGAAGCAGGCTCCCCGCCTAGCAGGGAGCCCGATGCGGGACTCGATCCCAGGACCCTGGGATCATGACCCGAGCCGAAGGCAGACGCTTAACCATCTGAGCCACCCAGGCGCCCCCGCAAGTTCTTTTTTGTCCAACCAACCATCAGGTGTTCAGTGAGGCCTGGGGCTGGACTTGGTATATTGTATTAGGGCATAAATGCAAAAGCATAAGAGAGTGTCTGTCAATTTGAGGCATAAATCCTAAACATTTCTTAGGAATTACTCCATGGTTAAAAATAAAATCTGGACTTATTTGCCAGTATTGCAATGAGCATTTTTAAAAGTCAACATTAAAAAAAAAATTACACCTCACATTATCCTGGTATGAAATTTCTTCCCAGTAATACAACTTCATTGTTACCAACAAGTTCTAGTTTTGTTACAATTTGCTTTATATTCCCCTCCTCTGTAATTTGAATAGAGGTTTTTTCAAAAAAAGAATTTTAAAAGGTTAAGCAGTGGGAAGTGCTTGGGTACAAACTTGGCTGACAGTTTTCTGGGCAAAAGACCTCTAGACTGCTGAGTGAACCTAGCTCAACTCCAATTCACTTTTATTAATATGTTGAGGATAACAAAAAGGGGCATAAAGCATTTGAGAGTGGATGGGAACCAACAAATATGCAAAGGGATTGGGATGTCACTCCTGTGATGCATTATGTTCCGTGAGACTCCATCGGAGTCTGACCCTGCAGGCCTGGAAGGAACTGCCACACAGTAGGAGGGCATGTAGGGCCACCTGGCAGGGATCTCTTCCCAGAAAGAGAATAGGACCTCGGTCCTACATTTGCAAGGAGATGAATTCTGCCAAAAGCCTGAGAGAGCTTGGAAGTGGGTCCCTCCCCAGCTGAGCCTCACATGGAACACAGCCCCACTGACATCTGCCTGCAGTCTGGCAAGACCGCAAGCAGAGGACCAATGGAAACTATGAGATCATCAATAGTTTTGTGTGGCTAACCTGTGATAATTTGTTACACAGCAATAGAAAACTAATATAGAGGTCAAGGGGAGGATGGTGGAGTGTGAGGCTGGAAATATTTTTAAAATAAACAATTTTCGAAAAGGCATAAGCAGGTTTTCTCTGAGAGTAATCTGAGACTAATTAGCACCTTTGCAGGCTCCTCACATGCTCTTGGTCATTGGCAGGTGACCTGGGGTGCAGAGGCTGGTCCCCAGACCTTGCTCGGGAACTTCTCAGGACTCTCCTGTGAGGCATGCACCAGCTGATTCTAAGTGTCTGCAGTAGTGGCAAATACCCACCTTAGATTGTGACTGACTTTTTAGGAAACCAGCCAAAGTTGCCATGTGCAATTTTCCCCGAGTACAGGCTCCTAGGATGGCAGATTTTCCCAGCACCTTGAAGCCACTCACTGACTTCCATAGTTACTGCTGGAAAGGCAGCTTCTGGTTCCCTGGGAAGACATCTGCCCTTTTCCCGGCTGCTTTTGAGAGTTTCTCTCTGTCTTTGATGTCCTGTACTTTCAGTATAATGTGTCTGGGCATCATTTGTATTAATTCTGTTCAGTATTCACGGACCTTTATTGAATCTATAGATTTCTTTTGTTCATTAGTTCTGGAATACTCTCAACCACAGTCTTATCAAATATTGCTCTATATCAGGGACAAGCCTTTTCTGAAAAGGATCAGATAGTATATATTTGACTTGCAGGTCTTACTCTTCCTGCCCACCCCTCCCTAATGCATCACGGGAAACCACTGATCTGCTTTCTGTCACTGGTGATCAGTCTGCATTTTCTAGATTTTTATGTATCACATTTTCCCATTTAGCATAATTACTCTGAGACCATCTATGCCTACATCAATAGTCCATTCCTCTTTATTGCTAATAAATCCAATGTGTGGATGTACCATAATTTATCCACCTCCTGATGGACCCTTGAGCTATTTCCAGTTTGGGGCTATCACAAGAAAGCTGTTATGAACATACACTTACAGGTCTTTGAAAGGACTTTCATTTCTTTTAGGTAAATACCTGTGAGATGGGGTGTTGTATGGTACGTTTGTGTGTAATGTTTCAGGAAGTTCCCATCTTGTTCTCCAAAGTGGCTCTGCCCTTTACGCTCCAGCCAAGACATATGATTTGGAAATATCTTCTCTCAGGCTGTGGCTTGTATTTTCATTACTTTAACTGTGCCTCTTGAAGAGCAAAGGATTTAAATTCTATTGAAGTCCAGTTGATGATTTTTTCTTTTACTGATTTTGGTTTTGCTTTTATATCTAAGAAATTTTTGCCCAACCCAAGGTAAAAAAGATTTCCTCATATGTTTTCCTCTGGGAGTTTTAGGTTATATTTAGGTCTATGAGTACATATGGTGTGAGGTATCGATCAAAGCCTATTTGGGGGAATCAAGATATCTAATTTTTCTGGCACTATTTGTTGAAAAGACTATTCTTTTTCCACTAAATTGCCTTTGCACTTTTGTGAAAAATCAGTTGTCTTTATACATGGGGCTCCGTTTCTTAGTCTCTCTACTCTGATCTGCTGATTTATTTGTCTATCTTGATGCCAGTACTATGCTGTCTTATTATGGTAACTTTACAATAAAACCTGAAATCAGACGGTGTTAGTTTTCCAAATCTGTGGCTCTTCTTCAAGTTGTTTGGAAAATTCCAGGTCCTTAGAATCAGTTTGGTAGTTCCTAAGAGAAACCTGCTTAGGTTCTGATTGAGATTGCATCAAATGTATAGATCAGTTTGGGAAGGATTGGCATTTTAACTATAGTGAGTGTTTCAACCAATGAACGTGGTTTACATCCCATTTCTTTAGGTCTTCTTTAATGTTCTCAGCAATATTTTGTAGTTTTGAGTGTATAGTTCTTGCACATTTTTGTAAGATTTACACTTAGCTATTTTATTTTTTTAAATTTAAGTTCAATTAGCCAACGTATAGTACATCATTAATTTTTGATATAATGATCAATGATTCATTACTATAACACCCAGTGCTCATCACATCCCGTGCCCTCTTTAATTCCCATCATACTGGAAATGGTATTTGAAAAATATTCCAATTTCCTGTTGTTTGTTGCTGATATATAGAAATACAATTGCTGTTTGAATAATGAGCGTTATTGTAGACTCTACGAGTCTCCTCTTTGCTCATCATGTCAGCCCTGAGTAGACAGTCTCAGAGGCATCTGCGAGGAAAACCCCTTCCTTCTGGGCTTTGCACCTTAGTCCTCTCTGCTCTGCTGGGTCCACTCCATTTATCCAGTTTCTGGGGCTTTGTTGCTGCTGTCCCCTCTGTCGTTGTCCTTATCCTATGGGTTCCTTTACCATCAATCTGGTGGGATTTAAGGAGGGAGCATGTGGTGCTCAATCCGCTAACTGAATCCTCACTGGGGGCTGGGCTGGGGAGACACTGGGGGCTGGGCCGGGGAGGCAGAGGCCCCCTTGGAGAGGGCCTGGGGGTGGTCAGCGGGACCACTGGTGGCAAGGCGTCCCGGGCCACAGAAGCTCCGACTCCTCATCTGCTAGTGGGTCATCCTGTCTCTGGGGGCCCTGGGGTATGGGGCGGGTCTGGCTCAGCACTGCAGGCCTAGGGACACTGACCTCCCACTGCTGCTCAGACAGGAATAGCGGCCTCTTCCTTCTCTGCTGCAATGGCCCCCAGCTTCACAGTGTGCAAAAGAAAGGAGTAGCCACCGGAAATACACGTCTTCAAAAGTCTGAGAAAACAACAAATGGAGCTCTGCTCGGAACTAGGAGAGCCTGAGGGCTGGGCTCCCACGCAGGAGGTGTCCTCCTTCCCAGCTGAGGCTCTGGCCTGTTCCTTGCATCTCATTCCTGCCCTGAATGGGGTCTGTCCCTTTTGTTTCTACCGCCCCCCCCTTCAAGCTCTTCCCACCAGCCTGCAGGGACAGCCAGCAGACCCCCGCCCCCAACAGCTGCCTCCTCCAGCAGCCCACCTCCCTAGCCAGCGCTTCCTCAACACCCCTTCTCTGGCTGCCCAGCAGGTTGCCCCCCTCTCCGCCCCCCGCCCTGCTCCCTCACTGCTCTCCCCCTCCCACCTGATGTCTGAGCCACCTGCTGACAAACCCAGTGGAACGGTTCTGTCCTCAGCTGGCGCCCAGCGGGGACCTCCACCCTGACCGGGGTGTAGGGCGGCCTGTGGGTTACCTCTTCCACCCTCAGTGCCCTCTTGCTGAGGGGTCTTCTCTGCTCCTCTGCTCTTCACCTCTGGCAGGTGACCTTCTTGTGCTCCTGACTGTGCTCTCCCTCTATAAGCTGACTCTGAAAGTTCTATTTCTGGCCCCTTTTCTCTGGAGCTCCAGAGCCAGGGCCTGGACCACCTCTTGGACGTTCCAGTGTCCTCCTCCCCAGACCTGCCCATCTGGGTGGGTGGATAGTGGACCCCCAGCCTCAGCGCCTCATGGAGCTCGGGCCCCGCCTGCAGGGCTGCCCCGCAGCCTCATACGCCTGCCCACTGTGCCGTGTCTGAGGCGCCCCAGCCCCTTGCCTGGGCTTCTACACCGGCTCCCTGATCCCTGGACTCCTGCTTCCACACTGTGCTCTGTGCCCCACGTTAGAACAAGGCCAAATCCCGTAGAACCTCCCCAAGTTTAGAGCAATCTGCTAAAAACTCAAATTATGATTTTATGCGGCTGTGCTTTCAGTGGCTCCCGGCGGCCCCAAGTCCAAGAGCCCATGAGGCTCCTCCATCAGGCCCCTGCCTGCTTCCCACCCCATCTCTGCTCTGGGGGTTCTTTCTGTCTTCAGTTTGGGGCACGTGCCCAGCAGTCCAAGCCAACACTGGGGCCTTGTCCATGACCCCTAGTTTTCACTCCCCCAACATTAACTAGTCGCCTGATTGGGCTGCTTATGCCTGTGCCACTCTCCCCCAGCAGCCTGTCTCCGACTTCTCCCCCTGTGCTCAGGTGGGCTGTCCCTCTGACCCAGCTGCAGAGCTGTCTCTCCAACGTGAAGATCAGAGCGCGTCTCCACTTTGTTTAAAGTGGCTTCCACCTCTTCAGGAGGATGTTTGGGGAACACATCTGCCCTGCTGGTAGCCTTGCATTCCAGCACCTTCTGGTTTGCGGCTGTGCTTGGTCTCCCGACACGGCTGTTCTCCTGTGGGGCACTCCACACTCGCTGGGGCTGACTTACGTCCTCATCCGTCCTCGGCATCCATGCCCTGCCTGGCACGGGTCGTGTCTCCCTGGCCTTGGAGGCCCTGCTGTGTGGCAAGCCCCGACCGGAGCTGCTTCTGTTGCTTCCAGGGGACTAAGCCAGGCTGTGAGTTCCCTGACCCAGCTGGTCTCTGCAGGGCCAAGCAGCCCCAGCGAGAGGCTGGTACTCAGTGCTTGCTTTATTAATTGTCAGACCAGTGAGCCAGTAGTATTTTCACCCTAGTTTCTGAAGTGATCACTTTATAGAAGTTTGATTTGGAAGGACCTCCGTTATGAAAGTGGGAAGTGCTCAAGGTTTCAGACCTACAGGCACCTTGCATGGGCCGTTTGCTCCATCCTGTAGCTGCCATGGCAGTTGGAGTCTGTGCCAAGACAGCTGGCAGGATGCAGCGATGGGTCAGTCTGTGCTGGGACTGCCCACAGTCCTGGACCAAGGGGCTACGTGGAGACTTGGGCCCTGCTCCTTGCAGCACATGGCCCATCACACCCACGGAGCCCAGCATGTGCATGCTGAATGAGCAACCTTCATGCTCAGTGTCTAGTGTGTTTCTGTGGCAGCCCAGAGAATGGAGCTCAAAACCCCCATTGTCAGTTGCCCAAGATGAACATTCTAGATTTCCCCAACCTTGCCAGCATGGCTGACAATTATAACCAGAAATCCTGCAGAGGCACCACGAGATTTCTGACCACCACTCAGGCTGCCTTTGCAGCACAGGCTGGGGCCGAGCCTCGTGACCCTAGAAGCCATGGCAGAGCCTCATGGGCTGTCAGTCATGCCCCAGTGGGGACGCAGGGCCTTCTGACGCCATGGCACCAATCATCTCAGGAGAGCAAGCGAAGGTTCCTCTAGGACGATCCAGGTCCTGTCCTCCCTGGTCAGCCAGGCCCATGGTGAGTGTGGACCCCCACCCAGTCTCCACTTGGTGACGATGTGCTTGTGGGAGCTGTAGCCGGGGTAGGCACCAGGGTCAGCTGCACAGCAGGGCCAAAGTGAGCCAGCTTGGAGGGGATCCTATACACCAGGTCCACCACAGAGCAGGGAGGCCACAGTCGGGCAGACAGCTGGAGGAGGTGGGGAGGGGTGGAGGGGTGTGAGTCCCTGTGGGATCAGCACCAGTGCTGGGTCTGTTTGGAGCAGGGTTGTGGCTCAGGGCCTACACATCGCTTTCAAGCCCAGCCTTGTTTACTCTGCGTGCTCCCAACAGAGAGGAAGCTGGTCACAGGGACACTGGTTGGGAGGTGCTGGGAGGGGGCTGCCGGTTGTCGGTGGGCAGTTCTCCATCTTCCCAGAGTCTTATTTGCCCTGCTGTGTTGTCAACACTCCTGTCCCTCCCCCTTCACTGGTTGGGCATCACCCTGCGTGCCCCAAGACCCTCTCCCCATAAGTGTGCTGCAGCTGACCTGGCCTCTGGGGGCCTGCCCAGGCCTGCATCCTGGCCACTCCACTCCTACCCAGGGTTGGGGGACAGAGGGTGTCACCGCCAGGAACGGGGTGTGGGCAGCCTCAAGGCAGCACCAGGGCATGGCAGGGCGAGGGGGCTCCACACAGGGTGCCTGTTCCAGGCATTGGCTCCCTGGCCATGGGCCGGGTTGGGGTGGTCATCCTGTGTGGTGTCCCGGGGCAGGTCCCACTAGATGAGGGGCAGGGACAGGAAGGACTCTGCCTTCAGCCCCTCGGCCTGGTGGAGCCGCTCAGGAGATAAACAGGAGACACCGGGGCCCAGCACGGGTCCTGGGGAGGCTCCTAGGACCGGTCACCCAGGGCCTGGGCTGCCCTCCGAGCCGCCTTGCGTAGCGCCTCCTTGACCTCCCGGTTCCGCAGGCAGTAAATGACGGGGTTGAGCAGCGGCGTGAGCACCGTGTAGACCACGGACACCAGCTTGTTGAGGTCAAGGGAGTAGATGGCACGTGGCCGGGCGTAGATGAAGAGGGAGGCCGAGTAGAAGATGACCACCACAGCCAGGTGCGAGGCGCAGGTGGAGAAGGCCTTGTGCCGGCCGGCGGCAGAAGGGATGCGCAGCACGGTGCCGAGGACGGCGGTGTACGAGAGAATGGTGAGCAGGAGCGGCCCCAGCAGGATGAGCAGCGCCAGGAGGAAGTCCACCAGTTCTGCCGCGGACATGTCAGAGCACGCCAGGTTCAGCAGGGGGGACACATCGCAGAAGAAGTGGTGCACGACGTTGGGGCCACAGTAGCCCAGGCGCGAGATGAAGAAGACCTTTCCCAGGGAGACGGTGAAGCCCGAGATCCAGGAGCTGGCGGCCAGGAAGCTGCAGAAACTGGGGCTCATGATGGCGGGGTAGCGCAGGGGGCTGCAGATGGCCACGTAGCGGTCGTAGGCCATGACGCCCAGGAGCGTGCACTCGGTGCAGGCCAGCGCCAGGAAGAAGTATAGCTGTGCCATGCGGCCCACGAAGGAGATGTGGTGGAACTGGGGCGCCGCCAGGCTGAGCAGCACCTTGGGCACGGTGACGGAGATGTACCACACCTCCAGGAAGGACAGGTTGCTCAGGAAGACGTACATGGGCTTGTGCAGCGGGGGACTGACACGGATCACGGTGAGGATGACCACGTTCTCCGTGACCGTCGGCGTGTAGGCCAGTGTGAACAGCACCAGCAGGCACACGTGGAAGCCCAGCGAGCCCGGGAAGCCCACCAGGATGAACTCTGTCACCTCGGAGCGGTTGTCCCCGGTGGACATGGTGTGCACTGTCTGGTGGCAGACGCAGCGGGTTAGACGCTGGGGGGCGGGCGGGGTGTGGTGGGGGGGGCCCCGTCCTGGTCAGTATCCCCCAGGACTGCCCACGGCAGGGACCGTGGCCTCACACGTTTCCTCCGGGCACTGGGTGGGGGGTGGGCAGACGTGGGCTCTGCCCTGGAGCCACCGGCCCTGTGTGGTCACAGACTAGACAAAGGCCGTGGTGTGGTGGGGGCCTGTGCAGGGCACACGAGAAGGCCTCAGAGGCCTGGCCTGGGGACCTGCTAACAGGTGTGCATGCGGCCCCACCCCAGGCCTGGCTTGGACCCACTGGTGGGGAGGGGGGAGGCCGTGGCCAAGGTCACCCAGGTCAGAAGAATGGGTGTTGTGGGTCAGTGGGCAAGTGAGCGGCCTGGGGTTGACGAGGAAGGGCTAGGCCCGGAGCCGGGCTCCTGCCATCTTCCTGGGTGAGGGGGAAGGCACTCGCTGCCTAGAGACATGGCTTCCTTGTCTGTTCTTGAGATGACAGCCCCAGAATTTGCCCTCAAGTTAAGCAGAGATGTACCACACCTCTGGGAGGGATGGGGTGCTGAGGAGGACGTCCGTGGGCATGTGTAGTGGGGGGCTGATGCGGATCATGGCCACTCATGGGGCGCCTGTTCCCTAGGAGAATTCAGCATCCCAGGGAGTTGGAGGGATGCAGGAGGCCAAGTTTCCCACCCTGGGTCCCCTTGACACCCTGGCCAAGCAAGCTACGTGCTCCCTGGAGCTCCCAGGAGCTGAGGCCCCTCCACGGGCCCTGGGGGTCCAGCCCTCCGCCACCTCACTCCACGTGCAGCTCCTGTCTGGTTCTGCCCAAGCCACGCTGACACAGCCACAGCTGTGCAGAGAGGTTCTCAGGGCCAGACTCCCTGTGCCCCCTGATTCCGTGTCTGCAGTGGTGGCCGAGGGATCGAGAGGGGCAGGATTGGTGGGCAGCCTCCTCGCTGCTACAAGGAACTGTTTTCACAGGATTGAAAGGGCCAGATCCTCAAAACAGAAGTCAGCTTCCTTCACCCCTGCCCACCCATGGGTTTGCTGGCTCAGGGGCTCCCCAAAATGTGGCTGAGCCCTGTCCAGGGTCCCCCTGCACCCTGCCGCCCATCAGCCTGTGCTCTCCATTCTAGGAACGTTCCCGCAAGTCACAGGCTGTGCTTCTAGATCTCCAAAACCCATTTAAAAACCAATGCACTCATTTGTAGTATGGTTGGGGTTTTAGCTTCTTACCTGCACCCCGAGTGCCTCAGAACGTGGCCCTGAGTGGATCTGCGCACTTGATGTGGAAGTGAGAGTGTGCTAAACAAGCTGGCTGATATACGGGAGAATGGGTTTGGAGGACAAAACCCCTAAACTCTTACTCGGGCTCTGTTCTGCATCTTGCTGCTGTGAGCCTTCAGAGGGCATTCCCCCACACCAGGCCTTGTCCACCGAGGCCTCAGACTGAGCTTGGGGCTGAGCAGGGTGTGGCGGATGGCCCCCCCTGCCCTGGCCCCCCACCCCCGTTCTTTTTGGAGAGGCCCTTGAGCCTAGAACCTGGCAGGGTGGCTGCCCCCACCCCCAGGCCCCACTCATGTCCCCTTCTCAGCTTCCTGCCTCCCCCCAGAACCCCAGAACTCCCCGGGACTCCTCCTGGCCTCTGCCCTTGAGTGGCCACAGGCTCCCTCACCTCTCTCCTCCGCATACTGCCCAGTATCTGCTTGACACCTGCAGGTACACGCAGTTTTCATCCTGCAAAGATTTCAAGAAGCAGCAGAGTCCAGAGCTCCAGGGTGTGGGCTCTGGGATGGGCGGCTCAGGTTCAAGCCCCACCTTCCCCAGCCACCTGTGCCTGGGACAGGACATCTGCCCTCTCTGTGCCTCAGACCCCTCAGCTGTCCCATGGGGCATGCGCTGTCCCGCATCAGCATCTGGCCGGAGCGGGTGGGAGATGCACAAGCTCTGAGGACCACAGAAAGCCTGTGTACCTGCTACACTCAGGTGGGCTTGGTGGCCCAGGTGGGCAGTGGTGACTGCGGCAGGAGGGGGCCCGGACAGATCTCGGTGGGGTCAGCCCCCTGTAGCCGGGGCCCTGGGTAAAACCACGTCTGGGTCCTTCTATCTCTGCCCCACTGTGGCTCCTGGGGCCCTGGGTAAAACCACGTCTGGGTCCTTCTATCTCTGCCCCACTGTGGCTCCTGGGGCCCTGGGTAAAACCATGTCTGGGTCCTTCTATCTCTGCCCCACTGTGGCTCCTGGGGCCCTGGGTAAAACCACGTCTGGGTCCTTCTATCTCTCCCCCACTGTGGCTCCTGGTGACCCCGGCAGTGTCTGCTCAGATCTGCCACTGATCAGCTCTCAGACTTGCAACAAATGTCTACCCTCATCCAGGGTCTGTTTATCTACATGAAAGATGGAGTAAAAGCGTCACCTTGGCTGAAGGGGTGGGAGAACAGTGTTTCATCAGGACCCCTGAGTCCCACAGACACGAGGAGACAAATGGAAAGTCTCCGGGCTCCCCTGTGATGCTCCAACGCACATGCTTCCCAAACTTTACACGGGTACAGAGTCACACGTACCCCCCCCCCCCAAATTCAGATTCACTCAGGGCACCCAGACATCCTGAGTCAAAGCCAAACCAACCTCCACATCCAGACTCACAGGCCCCTAATGCAGCTACCCACACAGACCCCAGGCCCCCGCCAGGTGCACCTGCAGACCAGCGTGCCCCCAGCAGATCCCGATCTAGCACACAGACATTGGCACCAGGCCTTAGACACACAGATGCCCCTCCACATACTCCGCCCTGCCCAGGAGACAGGTGCCAAGCCCTCCGCCTGAGCCTCGGGACCTGTACACTCTGTCACAGAACATGGCCCTCACAGAGATATTGGCTCAAGACGGGCATGTTCAGCAACAGATCCCGGACTAGCTTGCTGCCCTCATCACATGTGTGGGCACACGCAAACACACGGACAGAGGCTCACGCAGACACAGGCATGCACTGGACACAGGCGCATGCAGCCCTCAGCCCCCACCTGTGCGGAGATGGGCAGTTCTAGGGGATCCCAGCCCTGCCCCACCCTCTGCTCTCAACCCCCAAGCCTGACTCCTCACCTATGGAGGGGAGGGTCTTACCACTCTCCTCTGGCTTTCCTGAGAACGCAGTGCTGCTCTGGGCAGGGACTTAGCCGACGGGGGTCACTGCCTGGTCCTTGGTGCTGAGAGGGGGCTCAGCACGAGAGCTGACGGAGGCTGACCATGGGCTCTCAGCTAAAAGCAGCACTGGGTGCTGGCCCCATGGATCTCTCCCCTGCAGAGCTGCCACATACCCTGGGACCATCTCGGTGCAGGACAGGGCTTGGAAGATACAAAATGAGATGAGCCTGGCTGCAGAGATCCCCCCTCACAATTAGGGAGCCCTCCCAGCGGAGATGGCAATGATGCTCCAGACAAGCAGGTGCCCCTCTCCTGCTCTCATTTCAGCAGAGCAGGAGTCAGGTTTTGGGGGTAAAGTACAAGGGACCCCCCAGTCTGTATGGGGAGAGCCCCGGCAGCCCCCACTACCAGGCCACCCGTGTGTTTCTAAAGGAGAACTGGGTGGCAAATGGGAAGCTTACCTCAGCCCCCACTCCCCTCTCACTGGAGAAGAGCTCACGGGAGCGAGGGCTAGAGGTGGAGCTGTAGCTGGGCTGGGGAGACGGAGCAAGGCTCCCTCCTCCCCGCTGTCCCAGGGGCTGGTGCACCAACGCTCCTTCTGGGAAGCCCCTCAGACCTCTGCTCAGGGACCCTCCTCACCTGGGACCAGCCTCGTCAGCCAAGATGGCCAGAATGGGAGGCCATATGGAACCTGGGCCCCTCCCTGGCTGTCCTCACGGGCGCGGGGCAGGTGTGATCTGGTGGGGGTGGGATGTGGGCACAGGCAGCCACCCTTACCCCCCAGCAGCTGCTTGGTGCAGCAGCGGGCCCAGGCAGAAATCTCTGCCCCCACCCCTGACCAGAGCTGGGGGTGAGGAGCAGGCCTAGGCTGCGCCCAGACCCTGCTCTCCTGAGTGGGCTCCATGCTGAGTGCTTGGGGCTGAGGCTCCAGTCCTGCCTCATGGCCAGCTACCTCCCTGATCTCCAGCTGGTCACTGTGAGGGTCCCACGAGGTGAACAGAGAAACCCCTTCGTCAGCTGTGAAGGGGCCCAAGCAGCAGCTCCCTCTGTCCCGTGGGAGGTGAGAGGAAGGTGCCCAGGACCCCACAGGGGGGCTACAGTCCTTCCTGGCCAGGTGGGGTCTAGCGTCTGCTGTGCTCAGCCACAGGGGACAGCTGACCAGCCCCTTGGAGGTGGGGTCCTGGCCTCATGGGAACCCCGATCTCTGGGGCTGCCCTATCTCGTGGCCTCGTGTTCCTGGGCCCCGGAGTCATTGTATAGAAGTCACATTTACTCATTCACCATTCAACTCGGGAGGGCTCCGGACTCTGGATATGGCATCCAACAGTCAAGCTCCTGTGTGTGGAGCTCTGCTGCTGGAGGGAAGAGACAAGGGGCTGGTGACCTGTGCTCTGGCCAGTAGGGACCGGGAGGAAGTCTGGGGCGCAGTCAGAGCTTGTACAGAATCCTGGGGGTAGCTTGGAAAGAGAGCGTGGGCAGAGGCACCAGCCACTGCACAGGCTAGGGAGGGGGCGTGGGCTCCACGTGTGTGGGGGAGGGGGCGTGGGCTCCACGTGTGTGGGGGAGGGGGCGTGGGCTCCACGTGTGTGGGGGAGGGGACGTGGGCTCCACGTGTGTGGGGGAGGGGGCGTGG
>NW_022589835.1:192042-196046 GCF_004348235.1 Phoca vitulina
ACGTGTGTGGGGGAGGGGACGTGGTCTCCACGTGTGTGGGGGAGGGGACGTGGTCTCCACGTGTGTGTGTGGGGGACGTGGGCTCCACGTGTGTGGGGGAGGGGACGTGGTCTCCACGTGTGTGGGGGAGGGGACGTGGTCTCCACGTGTGTGTGTGGGGGACGTGGGCTCCACGTGTGTGGGGGAGGGGACGTGGTCTCCACGTGTGTGGGGGAGGGGACGTGGTCTCCACGTGTGTGTGGGGGGGACGTGGTCTCCACGTGTGTGTGGGGGGGACGTGGTCTCCACGTGTGTGGGGGAGGGGGCGTGGGCCCCACGTGTGTGGGGGAGGGGGCGTGGGCTCCACCTGTGGAGGGGGAGGGCTCATGCTGGGACCGACCTGGACTCAGAGAGCTGGGGAGGGGTCAGCAGCTGAGCTCCGCGGTGGGCGCATGGCCTGGTGGTGCCCCTGAGACGTGCAGGGTTCTGGACAGAGCAGGGCTGCTGGGGAGAATAGACTGGCGGGGTCCAGATGGGCTGCATTCGGGCTGCTGTCGGAGCTAAGGATCACTGCGGTGGGGCGGGATGTTGCTGGATTTGCTGATGGATCGGGCGTGGTGTGGAAGAACGAGGAGTCCAAGGATGTGGGATTTGTGGGTTTTGGAGGGCGGGGGGGGGGGGTTGGGAGTAAGTGATTTCGGTGTGCAGATTTAGAGATGAGGGGAAGTTAGGTGGGGACATGGGCACGTGCGTCTGGAGCTCAGAGCCTTCCTGGAGGTGGGCATTTGGGGTCCCACAAGGTGCGAGGCTGAGAGGAGGACCAAGGACTGGGGCCTCCGGCCCATGAGGGTGTGGGATGAGGAAGGAGCCGGGAGCAGGGCTGTTGGGCTGCGGACATGAGTCAAGATGGCCAGGCTCTTTTCCATTGCTGTAAGCGACTCCTCAGTTGCCCTGGTGAGGAACTTTGAGCATGCTGGAGCTAGGCTTTTCAGGCTGCAATTTGAGGTGACCGTGAACGTGGCCTGAGTGAGTGACCAAGGGAGGACACTCAGATACACTGCTGCTCCGTGTGTCCACACCCTCAGCCCTACACCATCCCTTCCCACTGGGCCTTGGTGCTGGGGAGTAGCTGTGGCTCCTGGGCAGGGCTGACCACCCTCTGGGCCTCACTGCCTTGGGGTCCACCTGGACCAGCCAGGCTGCTTTGCCGAGAGGTGGCTGGAACCTTCCAGGGGAAGAAGCTCTCTTACTCACGTGAATGTCTCAGCCCTACCCTGGTCTGCTCAGGGCTTCCTGCCCTGGCGCAAATCGGCCTTCCTCCCCCCCCCCTCCCCACCGCCCCTGCACCCTCCCAGGGGCCTGGCACCACAGCCCCTCTCCAGTAGGGAGGTCAGGTGGCTCTCTGCAGGCTGTGTTCAGGCAGGGTGTGTCTTGGGCTGCTGGACTTCTTGCTGCTTTGTTGATTTTGGTGGGTGGTTGGAGGTTTTCTTCTTGGGAATCCCAGCATCCACCGGCAGTGCTCCCCACAGTTCCCCAGCTTCCTACTTCTCAGGGTCCTGTTTCCCCACATCATCTCAACCCCTTTCCACAGACACCCCTGGCTTCCCATGGCCCAGAACTTCACCTCTGCATCCAAGGTGTGGAGATCAAGGTCCTGCCCATTTCTCACGTCACTCCCACAGCACCCCTAGTCCCACCTCAGTGGGTGCCCAACACCTGGGCTTGCCACCCCTCCCCAAACTCCAGCGTCAGTGTTCACCCCTGCCCCCTGCAGAGTCCCCAATCTGTCCCTGCAGCGTGAGCTCCAGCAGACCCAAAGGCCCTCTGCGGCCCCAGGCAGGTTTCGCAAACCCTACAGTCCCCACCCCCTCCTCAGAAAACAAGCCAAGGGAAACCATATGTTTCACTTATGTGTGGAACATAAGGAATAGCATGGAAGACATCAGGAGAAGGAAGGGAAAAATGGGGGCGGGGGGAATCGGAGGGAGAGATGAACCATGAGAGACTATGGACTCTGGGAAACAAACAGGGTTTTAGAGGGGAGGGGGGAGGGGGGATTGGTTAGCCTGGTGATGGGCATTAAGGAGGGCACGTACTGCATGGAGCACTGGGTATTATACGAAAACAATGGATCGTGGATCACCACATCAGAAACTAATGATGTACTGTATGGTGACTAACATAAGATAATAAAAAAAAAAAAAGGAAACAAGCCAAGGGGCAGGGCCTCTGACTTCCTGCTTCCCCCACAGAGACCTTATCTTTATCCACACACATCCTGGGGGCTTTCCTGCTCCAGCCTGTGCTGAGCTCTGGACCCTTCCCTGGCCTTTCCTGCTGGGTCTCCACTTTCTTTCTTTCTGCCTTTCCTAACATCAACACAGACACAGGCTCCAGCCTCCTGTCTTAGGAATGAAAGGGAAGGAAGCCCCAGCCCTGCAGCCTGCGCCCTGCGGCCCCTGGTAGCAGCACCCTCGTGCCCTCACCCCACTTCTTGCCCACTCTAGTGCCCTTGTCAGCTGGGCAGGAGGCCTCCCTGCCTGTCACTGGCCTTCGAGAAGCAGAGAGCCCACTCCTGACCGTGCTCTCTGCTCCCGTCCACACTGGCTGGCTGACAGGTGTTGGAAACGTCCATAATTGCATTGCTGCTAACCCAGCTGGGCCCGCAGGATCCTGCTCCTGGTTGACTTGGCAGCTACTCACGCCCATTGGGGTTCCATGTAAATTTTAGAGTCATTTTGTCAGGTTTGGCCTCCCTCCTTCAGTAGTTAATTTGGGGAAATTTTATGTCTTTGCAAGGTTGAGTCTTCTGACCCGTAAACTGGGTGTATTTTTCTTCCTTACTTAAACTTTGCTGTGATGTCTCTCAGTTTTCTGTGTAAAGGTTTCCCACATCTTTCATTACAGTAATTCCTAGATATTTAATATTTTTGTTGCTTTTGTAAGTGATAGCTTTTTAAAAGAATTCCTTTTCTGTTTGTTGTTGCTCTTACGTAGAAAAACAATTGCTTTTTGTTTATTAACCGTGCCCTGTGAGCTTGCTAAACTGTCATGGATTCTACTCATTTATCTGCAGATTCTTCTGGATTCCTTTCATTCCCGGTGGCATCGTCTGTGGGCCTTGAGGGCTTTGCCCTCATTTCCAGTCCTAATGACTTTCTTCTCATAACCCACTGCACTGGTGAAGGCCCCCAGGGCAGGGCAGAGCTGGTAGGAGTGGGGAGGGCAGCCCTGTGCTATCTCTGGTCTCTGACTGGGTTTGGAGAGCAGGAGGCTTGCTGTGGGTTGTGGTTTGATACTTGTTATCAGATTACGGGAGTTCCCGGCTACTCCTAGTTTGCAAAGTATTTATTAATTGTAACACATTTTTTAATATAAAACTTTTTGCCTCTCTTAAGAGAGTAATATAATTTTTCTCCCTTAGTATCTCAGTGTGGCAAATTACAATGATGGCTTTTCTAATGGCAAACCAACTTTGCAGTCCTGGGAAAAAGCCAGTTGTGGGCACCATTATTATGCTTTATACACATTGCCGATTCTGTTGGTTCTGGGCACAGGGTTTTCTTTGTGGGAGGATAATCTTTCTTTAAAAACAGCATTATCCAGGTACAAATGATGTACAATAAATAGCACATATTTGAAGTGTAAAATTTGATTAGTTTTGACATATGTATACACCCATGAAACTGATACCACAATCAACAGAATGTGCATTCCACCCCCCTGAAAAGTTTCCTCCTTCCTGCCCCTCCCCACACTACCTCCCCAGGCGGCCACTGACCTGCTTTCTGTCTTGTACGTTAGTTCGCATTTCCTAGAAATTTATGAGTGGAGAGGATGTGGAGGAACTGAAGCCCCAACTAGTACAACCACTTTGGAAAACGGTTTGGGCCCTTCGTAGTGAGTTACACCTGCTCCTACCGAAGACCCCACCACTCCACTCTGAAGTACTTACTTCAGAGAAGTGAAAATAGACGTCCACCGAAGGACTTGTACAAGAATGTTCTTTTTTTTTTTTTTTTTTT
>NW_022589835.1:196146-219831 GCF_004348235.1 Phoca vitulina
CTTCTCACACACGGAGTTGTTTTTGTTATCATTTTGTAGCAGTCCCAATTCCATGTGGCAGAATTTTAATTCTTAGAAATCTCAGTCTCTGGTGAAACGTTAGTAGTAACCAGTGGCGCACTCTCTATTACACCAGAATTCTTTAGATTGGCAAACGTATGAATATATTTCATAAATTTTATTTTTATTTATTTTTTTAAGATTTTATTTATTTGACAGAGAGAGACACAGCGAGAGAGGGAACACAAGCAGGGGGAGTGGGAGAGGGAGAAGCAGGCTTCCCGCTGAGCAGGGAGCCCGATGCGGAGCTCAATCCCAGGACCCTGGGATCATGACCTGAGCCGAAGGCAGAGACTTAACTGACTGAGCCACCCAGGCGCCCCACAAGAATGTTCTTAATAGATTTATTTATAATAGTCCCAAACTGTAAACAGTGCAGGAAATCCACATGGGTACAGTCCCTAGACTATCAGATTTCACTGGCTGTGCACGTTCTCGTGTGTGTCCATGTAACTCACAGTCACATCACATATGTTTGCTCAGGTGAGTACCACAGGAATCACACTGACTCCCTGGTGCTGCCCCTTTCTAGTCACACCCCTACACCCTCACGTACCGAGCCCACTAATCTGTTCTTCGTCTCTGTTGTTATTTCAGAAATGTTATATAAATGGGATCATGCAATATGTATCCTTTTGAGATTGCTTTTTTCATTCAGCATAATTTCTTTGAGGTTCGTTCATCCAGGTTGTTTTGTGTGTATCAATAGCTCAGTCCTTTTTTATTGCTGAGTAGTGTTCCATGCATTGGATGCACCACAATTTAACTGTTGAACCTTGGAGAGGCATTAAGTAATTCCCAGTCTCCAGCTACCATGAATAAAGCTGCTGTGAGCCTTAGAGACAAATTTCTGCATGAAGGTAAGTTTTCGCTGCTCTGGGGTCAGTGCCCAGCAGTGTAGTCACTGAGTCATATGGCAAGTCTAGTTTTCAGGTTAGAAAGAAAAGGCCAGATTATTTAGAGTGGCTGTGGCTGTACCATTTACATTCCCACCAGCAATGTGTGAGTGATTTAGTTCCTCTACTTCTTGCCAGCATCTGGTATTACCACTAATTTTTTTAAAAGCCATTCTGGTAGTTCTGTAGTGATATCTTATTGTGTTTTAGTTTGCATTTACTTAACGGCTAATGAAGGTGAACATCGTTTCATGTTCTTATATGACACATCTCTATGTCCTCTTTGGTGAAATGACTATGCATTCCTATTTTCTAATTGAATATTTTTTCATGTTGAGTTTTTAGAGTTTTTAAAAAATACTTTGAATGCAAGTCTTGCGTTGAATATGTGATTTGCAAATATTTTCTCCCAGTGGATAAGTATTTTCACAAAACTTTCACAAAGCAAAGATTTTTAATTTTTACAAGGTCCAATATAACTTTTTGTAGAATTTTGTTTTGGTTTCAAATTAAGAATGCTTTGCCTCATCGTAGGTCCCAAAGATTTTATAATTTTTTTTCTAGAAGGTTTATAGTTTTACATTTGACATTTAAGCCCATCATTCATTTTGAATTAATTTTTGTATAAGATATGAGGGTTAGGTTGAGTTCATTTCTTTAGAGAAATTATAAATTGTATTACATTTTTTATTGAGGGTTCCACCTGGTCATTGTTAGTGTGTAGAAATGCACCTGATTTTTGTGTTTGATCTTGTGTCCTATGATCTCGTTGAATCCACTTACTACTTCTAAGGGTTTTATTTTTGGAGACTTCTTGGGATTTTCTACATAAATAATTATGTCATCTGTAAATAGAGATATTTTTTATTTCTTCCTTTCCAACATGTATGCTTTTAGTTCTTTTTCTTGCCCTGTTGCTCTGGCTGGAACTTCCAGTGCTATGTTGAGTGAGGGTGCTGAGAATGGGCATCACTACACTGAATTCCTGATCTTAAGGGAGGACATTCAGTCTTTCAGCATTAATGATGATGTTAATTGCAGAGAATTTTTGGTAGATATTCTTTATGAGATTGAGAAAGTTCCCCTCTATTCCTAGTTTCCTGAGAGTTTTTTATTTATCCTGAATAGGGTGTGAATTTTGTCAAGCTTTTCCTGCACATTTGATATGATCATAAGATTTGTCCTCTTTTGCCTGTTGATGAGATGAATTATGATGATTGATTTTCAGAATCAATCTTGCATGCTTGGAGTAAATCCACTTAGTTATAGTGCATTATTCTTTTTATATATTGGATTATGTTTGATGAAGTTTTGTTGAGGATTTTGCATCTAAATTCATTAGAGATATTGGTCTGTGGTTTTCATTTTCAGTGCTATCTTTGGTTGTACTTTCAGGGTAATTCTTGTCTTATAAAATGAGTTGGAAAGTGTTCCATCTTATTTTTATAAGAGATTGTGTGAAATTGGTGTATTCTTTTTTAAATGTCTGGTAAAATACTCCAGTGGAACCATCTTGGCCTAGAGATTTCTTTTTTAGGAATTTTTAGACTTTATTTTTTAGAACAGTTTTAGATTTGCATACAAATAGAGAAGCTACTACAGAAAGCCCACATACATTATATACATCTTACATTAATATGGTATGTTTGCTACAATTAATGAACCAATATTGACACATTATTATAA
Organism: Phoca vitulina; assembly: GCF_004348235.1. Classification (NCBI taxonomy): domain Eukaryota; kingdom Metazoa; phylum Chordata; class Mammalia; order Carnivora; family Phocidae; genus Phoca; species Phoca vitulina. The sequence continues at coordinate 198,789 of NW_022589835.1, forward strand.
ATGAAAGTCCATAGTTTATTCAGATTTCCTTAGTTTGTACCTAATGTCGTTTTCCTGTCTTAGGAACCCATCTGGGACACCACCTTATATTTAGTTGGCATGTCTCCTTAGGCTGCTCTTGGCTGTGATGGTTTCTCATATTTTTCTTGGTTTTGATGACCTTGACAGTTTTGAAGAGTACTGCTCAGGTATTTGTAAGATGCCCTTTTACTGGAATTTCTCTGATCTTCTTCCCATTAGATCGTGGTTATGGGTTTTTTTGGAGGCAGATCACAGAGGTGAAGTGCCATTTTCATCCCTTATGATCAAGAGTACACATACCAAGATGGTGTATGGCTGTTGATGTTGACTTTTTTCACATGGCTGAGTTGTGTTTGTCAGGTTTCTTCCCATTGAAGAGCTGCTCCTTTTCTCCCCTTTCTATACTTCACTCTTTGGAGGAAGACATTAGGCAGGCCTGCCCTCAAGGAGTGGGAAGTTCTGTGCTCCTTCCTTGAAAGCAGAGTATCTACACAAATTATTTGGACTTCTTCTGCATGGGAAATGTGTCTCTTCTCCTCCTTTATGTATTCAGTCATTTTTTAATGTCAGTATGACTCATAGGTGTGCATTTTACCCTTTGGGTTATAATCCAATATTGACTGATTGATCATTGCTCAAATCGTTCCAGCTTTGGTCTTTGGGAACCCTTCAGTCAGCCCCTATGCACCTTTGCCATATCTCATCATCAATGTTTTCAATTTTCTGTTATTTTTTGTTTTTGATCACTTCTTTACTTTCTGACATTACAAGATGCTCCAGGCCCTTATATATTTCCTACCCCAGTCTTAGAATCAGCCGCTTCTCCCAGGTGTCCTGTTTCCTTTGACTGAGGATGATGTTAGATGCCAAGATCTGGGCACTGGGTGTGCTCTTTGCTGATGGGGCACCATGGCTTCCAGGCCCTCTTGGTTGGCAGAACAAAGACATACATGTGTGTTTGTACATACCTACGCACACACACACACACACACACACACACACACACCTACAGTACTTATGTACGTAGCCATTGTACCCAGATGATGCTGAGCACAGGATCTTACTGACATCTCCACCTCTAATCCACCACCATGCGGGTCATTCCAGCCTCCGGCCCTCGCTGGTCTGTAAATGTCAACTCTAACAGTGAGAACTCTGGATTCAGAAACATTTTGATGACAAAAACCTAGTTCCTTTATAGTTTTAGTTATCTGTTTCATCTGGCTGAGTTTTAGTAGTTTGTGGTTTTCAGAGAATTGGTCCATCTCTTCTAAGTTGTTGAATTTATGAGTTTAAAGTTGTCCATAGTATTTCTCTCTTATCCTTCCAATGGCTGTTGCATCTGTTGGTATATCACTTTTTCTTTTTTTTAATTTTTTTTTTAAAGATTTTATTTATTTATTTGAGAGAGAGAATGAGATAGAGAGAGCATGAGAGAGGGGAGGGTCAGAGGGAGAAGCAGGCTCCCCCGGAGCAGGGAGCCCGATGCGGGACTCGATCCCGGGACTCCAGGATCATGACCTGAGCCGAAGGCAGTCACTTAACCAACTGAGCCACCCAGGCGCCCCCGGTATATCACTTTTTCTATTCTGGGTATTGATTTGGGTCATTTTTTATTTTTGTTAATCTTGCTAGAGGTTTATTTTATTTTTATTTTTTTCAAAAAACCAGCTTTTTGTTTCATTAATTTTTAAAATTGTTTTCCTGTTTTTAACTTCATTCATTTCTGATTTTATCTTTATTATTTCTTTCCTTATGCATACTTTGGCTTTATTTAGCTTTTATCTCCCTAGATTTTTGAGATCACAATTTAGCTTATGGATTTGAGATCTTTCCTCTCATGTAAATATTAAGCACTGTAAACTTCCCTTTTAGCATTTCTTTAGCTGTATCCCCCAAATGTTGATATGTCGTTTTCATTTTCATTCACTTCTTTGTATTTTTAAAATTTCCCTTGAGACTTCATCATTGACCCATGGATTATTTAGAAGTGTGTTTAATTTTCAAGTGTTTGCAGATTTTTCTGTTATCTTTCTGTTACTGAGTTCTTGTTTGAATCTATTATGGTCAGAAAATATATTCTGTATGATTTAAATTCTTTTAAGTTTGTTAAGGTTTGTTTTATGACCTAAGATACAAATTTTGGTGAATGTCCCATGTATGTGAAACAAATGTGTATTCTACTTTTGTTGCGTGGAGTGTTCTGCAGATGTGAATTAGATCCATTGGTTGATGGTGTTCAGTTCTTCCAGATCTTGCTGATTTTATCTCCAGTAGTTCTGTCAATTGTTGTGAGAGACATCTTGAAGTCTCCAAGTAGAATTGTGGATTTGTCCATTTCTTTTTTCAGCTTTATCCATTTTTGCTTCATATATTTTGAAGTTCTATAGTTTGGCACATACACATTTAGGATTGTTCTATCTTTTTGGTGGATTCATCCTTTTTATTATTATGTAATGTCCCCTATTCTTCCTAGTAATTTTCTTTTATCTGAAATTTTTCTCTGATATCAATATAGCCACTCCTGCCGAAATTCACTTTGCCAACCTTAACCCTAACCCTAACCCTAACCCAAGCAGGGAGCCCGATGTGGGGCTCGATCCCAGGACCCTGGGATCATGACCCGAGCCTAAGGCAGCTGCCCAACTGACTGAGCCACCCAGGCGCCCCCAACATCTGCCTTTTAATTTGTGTATTTAGAACATTTACATCTAAGTTATTACTAATGTTTTAGGGCTTATATCTGCCATTTACTTTTTGTTTCCTATTTGTTCCCCTGTTTTCATGTATCTGTTTCTTTTCCCCTTCTCTCTCTATGAGTTATGTGAACATTTTTCAGACTTCTATTTTGATGTATTTATAATGTTTTTGAGTTTTGTATAATTTTTTTATTGGTTACCTTATATGTAACTTATATATGATACTGTATGTAACTTATAACAGGCTTCTGGTGTTGCCATGTTAACACTTCAAGTGAAATATAGAAACCTTACTTATATTTAGTTTTTTTTTTACCCTCCTACTTTAAACATAGAACTGTCTGGAGTATTTCTTCTGTATTCACTGAGCACCACTTCAGGTGGTGTTGTAACATAAAATGTGATTAAAGAAATTCACAAAGTGAAGGATAATCTATTACGGTCACTTCTAGTTTTACCCATTTCATTGTTCTTCTTTCCTTTCTGAAAGTCCCATCTTTTTGTAATCATTTGCTTTCTGATTGGAGGGTTTTCTTTAGCCATTATGTAACAGTATGTCTTCTAGCAAGAAGTTCTCTTATTTTCCTTCATTTGAGGTTGTCTTTATTTCCCCATAATTTCTGCAGGATAGTTTCACAGACGTAGCATACAAGCTTGACACACCCTCTCTTTCAACTCTTAAAAACAGGTCTTCCATTACCTACTGGTCTCCATTTTAGATGAGAAATTTGCTATCATTCAAATTGGTTTTCCTTTATTGATAATGTATTGTTTTTCTTTGTCTGCTTTTAGGATTTTTTTTAATTCTTAGTTTTCAGAATTTTACTTATGATGTGGTTTGGTGTGAATTTCTTTGGGTTTATCCTGTTTGGAGTTTGCTCAACTTCCTGAATCTGTAAGTTTATGTCTTGGGAAGTTTTCGGTTTCTTCACATTCTTTTCTCTCCTCTCCTTCCTAGATCTCCAATGATAGAAATATTATCTCTTTTGTTATTGTCCCAGAGGTCTCTGAGGCTGTATTAATTTTTTTGTCTATTTTCTCTCTGTTGTTTACATAAGTAAATTCTATTTATTTGTCTTCAGTTTGACGGATGCTGTCCTCTGGCATTTCCATTCTATTCTTGAGTCCATTGGGTGAGTTTTTTTAAAAAAGATTTTATTTATTTATTTGAGAGAGAGAGAGAGAGAGAGAGAGAGAGAGTGGATGAACAGGGGGAGGGGCAGAGGGAGAGGGAGAAATGACTCCCTGCTGAGCAGGGAGCCCAATGTGGGACTCGATCCCAGGACCCTGAGATCACGACCTGAGCCAAAGGCAGACACTTCACTGACTAAGCCACCCAGGGGCCCCCTTTTAGTGAGTTTAAAAAAAAGTCAGTTGTATTTTTAGTTCTATAATTTCCATTTGGTTCTTTAAAAGGATAACAGCTTTATTGAGAATATAACTCATACACCACAGATGTATCCTTTAAAAGTGTATAATCCAGTAGTTTTTAGTATACTCAGAATTATACCACACTCACCACTGGCTGATTTCAGAACATTTTCATCTCCCCAAAGGAAACCCCATACCTATTAGCAGTCATTTCCAATTTTCTCCTCCTTCCAGCCCCTGGCAAACACTAATTCACTTTCTCTGTCTGTGGATTTGCCCAATCAGGACATTTTATATAAATGGAATCCTACATGTGGTCTTTTCTGTCTGACACTTAGCATACTGTTTCCAAGGTTCATTCCACTGTTGCAGGTGTCAGACCTTCCTTCCTTTCAACGGCTGAATATGTTCTGTGTTGTGGATAGACCACATTTTTTTATCCATTCATCAATTGATGTACATTTAGCTTGTTTCTATTTTTTGTTTATTATGAATAATGCTGCTATGAACATTTATATACAGGTTTTTGTGTGGACATAACTTAATTCCTCTTTGATATGTACCTAGGAGTGGAATTGCTGGGTTAACATTATGAATAACTGCCAAACTGTTTTCCAAAGTGGCTGCACCATTTTCCAATCTCATGAATGTTCCAATTTTTCCACACCCTCATGAGTAGTTCATTTTTATAACTTCTATTTCTTTGCTGAGATTTTCTGTTTTTTTTCCCATTCGTTTCAAAAGAGTTTGCAATTTACTGTGGAAGCATCTTTTATGAAGACTACTTTAAAATCCTCGGCAGATAGTTCTGAGATCAACTTCACCTTGTATCAGTTCATTGTATTTTATCATCAAATTGTTGTTTTCCTGATTTTTCATATGATGGATGATTTTCACTTGTATTCTGGACTGTGATGTTGGGAGACCCTTCCATGTCAGCAGGTAGTCATCCTGTTTAGGTTCAGAGTATAGGTTCTGTCCTTTTGCGGCTTTAGGTCCAATGACAGTTCAGTTTTTAGGGGCCTTGAAAGGCTATCCTGGGCTGTCTCATTCTTTTGGTGCTGTGGGGCTTCCACTCAGTCCCTGCTGGTCCCCAGAAGTCTGGTGTCACTGTGTCACTGTCTGTGGTGGGGAGCCAAGCCTACTGGGCCTGGGTGGAGGGCAGAGACACAGGGCTTTGTTGCTGCGGCTGTGGGCAGATTGGACCACCTGTCTGACTGTGGGGTCTGAGTAAAGCTACTCTGTCAGCAGTTATCAGTGTGGGAGGAAACCCACAGCCTGGGCCCCTCGCTCATACCTGGCAATGCTCAGGGCTGCCAAGGCCATTGGTTGCTCTGCTCAGAGACAGAGAGACAGACCCCTGATAGGTTCTGGAAAGGCCCTCACTGTCCCCATTGGTTCCTGGAGGCCATTGGGGGCTCCTACTTCTGTATATTTGACTCTTGACTGTAATCTCTGTGTTGCCCCAGTTGAGCGGCTGGAGCTGGTTGAGCCCTCGGGGTCACAGGGCCATGAAGACAATTCTCTGGGCCTTGGGACTGGGGAATCTTCTCTTCACTCTCAGGGCAGTCCCCATTGGTAAGTTTCTCCTTCCCTCATCCATGGAAGCTTCTGGAGGCAGTGGTTCTGTAGAGCCTGAGACCCTGGGGGGTGGGGGTCTTCTGCTATGACCAGCTGTCTGTCTGGCTCTTGCTCAGCCCAGAGGTGGATGGGTCATCCTGGGGCAAGTGGGCATGTGGGTTCCAAAGTGTGTATCCCTGGAGGCTCTTGTTCTAACAAAGACTGAGCAGATCAAATTCCAGGGTGAACGCAGGGTGCAGGGCTGGGTCAGAGCCTGGATGGAATGAGGGGACATGGCTAGTGTCAGGTCCCAGTGATCCCCATGGACAGGAGGTGTTGATGGGTCCTGCAGAGGGGCTGCTCCATCCCCTTTCCCTGGGGCTGGGTGGCTGGTGGGGGAGTGGAAAGCCAGCTGTACGTGGCAGTGAGGGTGACCATTCAGCTTGTGCTGGGACGTGGAAGAGAGACACAGTTCCAGGGAGTCGCAGTAGCAAGGTGGGGGGCACAGGGGTGTGGGATGCTGCTGGGTCCAGAAACCAAGAGGCAGAATCATGGGCAGCAAGCTGTAGAGAGGGGGTTCTGCCAGATGGAACAGCACGGAAAGGCTGGTAGTGAGAGAGCAAGCCCCTGGGGGGGGGACTGCATATAGTAACATGGGGCCTCTGACTGGGTGAGTGATAGTGTTGGTGTCAGAGAGTGTGTGGGGGTGTGTGCATGCATGTGAGTCGCACAGGGAGACGCACAGGGAGACGGGAGAGGGTAGCAGTGTCCAGTGCCCTGGAAACTGAGGGAAGAGCATTTCACTGGGCAGGCTGATCCCTGGCCCAGCCCAGGTGGCCTCAGAGCTGGACGGTAGGGGCACCCCAGGTGGTGGTGGCAGGAACCTGTGGGCAGTGATGCCATCCGTGGGAGTGGTGTAGGAAAACCGGAGGGGATCCCGTTTTGTGTTCGAGATGCAGACCCATGCACAGGTTGGAAGGGGATGAGGAGGCTCTGGGGGATGTAGCAGAGATGTACCAGTGATGAATGAAGACCCTCAGGGGTCAGTGAGAGCGGTGGGGAGAGGGACGTGCCTTCCTCTGGATCTGTGTGCGGGAGTCTGCCCTCTGTCTCCTCCCTCTGTGAGTCCAGGATGGGCCCGGGAGGTGGTCTGGGGTGGCCCAGGCTGGGACAGAGACTTCTCCGTGACTGCTGTTGTGTTTCTCCAGCACCAGCCCAGGAAGGGCTGGTGAGAATCGGGGATCAAGGGGCTGTGATGGGGAGGGGCTGTGCAGGAAAAACCAGGGTGCAGAGGCCTAGAAGGGGTGTGGTTCGGGAAATACATCCTGGTCCTGGTGAGGTGGTCCATTTGGTCCTGGTCCCGGGAGCTGCCGAGACCTGAAACCCGAGGAGGCCGCCTGGGAGAGCGGAACTGGAAGGACAGGCCGCTGGCTGGGGGTGGGGTAGAGGTGAGCAGGGAGTGGAGAGTGGTGGGGTGCGTGTGGTGGGCCACAGGCCCGCCAGTGGAAGGGGGGAAATAATGATTGGGAGGCGCAGTGGGGTGGTGGGAAGAGCAGCCCCAGTTCCAGGCAGCAGAGGACAAGGGACTTCCTTGCCTGGGGGGTGGGGTCACCTACATCGTAGGGCGCCCCAGAGGGCTTCGGAGGGGAGCGGAGGACATGGTTGGGGGGAGGGGGACTGTGGAGGCAAGGACGCAGGGCTGCGTGGGGGCAGTGGGCAGGTCTCTGTGTGACCCCACCCCGTCACCTTTCTGGACTGCCCGTACTGGGGGGTCAGGGGACCTGACTTTGTGCTGAGGCCTCGCAGCAAGACCTTGGAAGTGGCCGTGGGCAAACGCAGGCGTCTTTATACCTCCCAGCTGCAGCCGGCTCTCCCCCCACCCGCACAAAGACGGTTCCGGGCCCCTCTGAGGCTGGCCTGTCCTTCTGTAGGCGGACCAGGCGACCTGAGGCTGGCGTACAGACACAGTTCCTGCGACGGAGTGGTGCTGGTCCGCCACAAGGGGCAGTGGGGACACGTGTGCAACCAGGAGTGGACGTTGGCGGAGGCATCCGTGGTCTGCAGGCAGCTGGGCTGTGGACATGCTGTGGGTGCCCCCAAGTACGTCCCGTTGCCCGGGGAGATGGTGCGGCCCTGGCTCCACAATGTGTCCTGCAGGGGTGACGAGCTTTCCTTCTGGGAGTGCGGCCTCGGGGCTTGGACTCGGAGCGAGTGCCCTCACGAGTGGGTGGCGGTTGCTCTGTGTGCAAGTAAGTCCGAGCAGGAGGAAGCTGGGGAGGGGGAAGAGGGTAGGCCTGGGGGAGGGGGGAGGAGAGAGGGTCTGGGGGGCACTCCTTACTGGGCATGGGAACCATCCCCACCTGTAAAGCTTTCCAGCCTCTCATGACTCTTTCATTCCTTCTGTTAGCAGTCCCAACAAGTGCTTATTTGCAAGGCACTATTCTGGGTGCTGGGGACGCAGCTGTGAATAAATCAGACAAAAATCCTGCTGCATGGAGCCTGTACTCTCCTAGGGGGAAACAGAGTAAATAAAGAAGTACGACAGCAATGTGGGAATGTGGAGAAGCAGGAAACGGACAGACGGGTGGGGGCTAGGGACCACCCTGTCTTCTAGACACCTGAGGGTGCCTGTCGGTGTTTAACATTAGGTATTTAAACATGATTTCAAAAATGATGAGGAGGCAAATGCTTTCCCTTTGAGGTCTATCTTGAGGGTCTTCTGCTGTCTCTGGGCACTTGTGAACTTGTGAGGCGCCCCATAGCCTCCTGTCTGTGAAGCTGACCCACTACATGGTTAATGGGGCCCAGTATAAAGAGAAAATGCAGGGACCCTTGTTCAAAACAACAAGATTTTCAAGACAGTGACAGCAGAGTATTAAGCCAGGCACAGGTCCCTCTGAGGGGTGGGGGGGAGGGCTTTGTGACTGGCTGCTCTCAGAAAGGGCCTTCTGGACCCTCTGGAAGGAGCAGGGTTGGTTGCAGCCTCTGATCCAGGCCCAGCGTAGGGACTGCCACACCCAAATGGAGTCTGGTCATCGAGACAGGCCAGAGGCTCTGAGTGGCCATGCGGCCAGCAGAGTCCCCACCTTCTGTCACGTGGGCCTGTGCTTCTCAGATGGCACCTTCCGGGAGATCCGGCTGGTAAAGGGCCGCAGCCCCTGCTCTGGACTCCCCGAGATCAGGAATGTGAATGGGGTGGATCGCCTCTGCGGCCTGCATGAGGAGGAGGCCATGGTGTTCTGCCGGGAGCTGGGGTGTGGGCCTGTGCTTCAGGCCCCCCGCCAAGACGTGGGGGTCGTCAGGAAGTACATGACGTGCAGGGGCACTGAGCCCACCATCCGGAACTGCAGACTCAACAATAATCTCCGCAGTGGTTGTGACTTCCAGCAGGACGCGGAGGTCGTCTGCTCAGGTGAGGCCCCACGCGCGGCCCGCCTGAGTCTCAGGGCGCACACCCCTGGGGAAGGAGCTGCTGGGAGTGGTCTCAGCTCTCGCAGACCCATCTCCTCCTGACACCCGGGCAGCTTGGTGTCTCAGATGGATTAGGCATGGGCTGGACAGGTGAGGGCAGGCACTGTGACCATCTGGCGTTCTCTAGCTCACAGAGGCCCGGAGGTGAGAGCACAGGAGGCGCTCTTGGGTGGCTCACCATGTGCCTCACCAGATCCCCTGTGTGTGAGTCCCCGCAGAGGTGTCCTGGCTCAGAACCCCGGGGCCAGCTGGGGTCCTGGCTGTCCTGCAGCATCTGCGCTGGTTGAGCTGTGATTGTCGCCTCACAACATGAGTCAGCTGGCTGGTGGTTGCCCCCTCCCAGTCCTGTCTCAGATGGGCAAGTGAGTTGGCCCTCATAGATCCTGCCTGTGTTCTGGGAATTAGGAAAGGCTAAAGTGAGGTGGATGGGCCACCTTCCTTGGTGCCCCCAAGAAGGCAGTGATCTGGGCCGGAGGGGTGCCTTGACCTGGCTTCCAAGACTATACAGGGTCTTGATGCCCCTGCCCTGGGCAGGCAGAGGCTGTGTGACACCTGCGGGCACCTGGAGGAGGTGACTCTGACCTCTGATCTCAGGGAAGTGACCAGGGACTCCTGCTCTGTTCTAGGTGGAGGGTGTATGGGCTATCAGTTTCTGCCCAGGGTTTGCAGACCCACTGCCTGGTTACAGATTGTCTACCCTGGCTGGAGCCTCCTGTGGCCCAGGGAGGTGGCTGAATTGTTCACCTGAGAACACTCATCCCTAACTGAGAGTTTGTGTCCTCCCCCAGGACACATGGAAGCCCGGTTGGAGGGCGGTGAGCACCCGTGTGCCGGGCGTCTGGAAGTGAGGCGTGGCCTGAGCTGGGGCACTGTCTGTGACGCTGACCTGGACCAGGCAACGGCTCACGTCGTGTGCCGGGAGCTGCAGTGCGGCTCGGCTGTGTCCACTCCCGGGGGCGCCCACTTCGGCCAGGGTTCTGGGCCTGTGTGGACACAGGCCTTCCATTGTGCAGGCAATGAGTCTCTGCTGTTCCACTGCCCCCGGGGGCCTGGGCACCAGTGTGGGCACCGCCAGGATGCCGGGCTCAGGTGCTCAGGTGAGGCTGGGAGGGTAGCCTCAGGTAGACTTCCCTGCCAGCCTCCCTTGGTGACTCCCTCTGGGGTCTCTAAAGTAGGCTCATAAAGGTGCCTCTGGCCAGAAGGGCGTGTTCCTGGTTGAGGAAGTGTTGCTTCTGTGGGTTGAGGGGGAGGAGAGGCTTGTGCCCCCCGCCGTGGCTACACCATAGTCTGTGGGCACATCTGCAGAGGCAGGATCTGGATGCTGAGGCTGAGGTAGGGAGGGAGCTAGTGAGGCAAGGGCATGGCTGTGGCCAGCGCACTGGGTGCAAAGGAAAGAAGCTGGTCTGTGGCTGAGGGGGACGCTGACTCCCACTCCCCTCTTCAGAGTTCCGGTTGGTTAACGGCAGCAGCAGCTGTGAGGGGCGCGTGGAGCTCCAAGTGCAGGGGGCCTGGGCACCCCTCTGTGCTGCCCACTGGGACTTAGCAGATGCCACCGTCCTCTGCCACCAGCTCAACTGCGGTAGTGCGGAGGCCACACCCCGAGGAGGCCACTTTGGGAACGGGGATGCTCCCATCTGGCCTGATGTGTTTCACTGTGTGGGGACAGAACCCTATTTGTGGAATTGCCCAGTAAGCACCCTGGGGGCCGGGGCCTGTGCGCTGGGAAACGCGGCTGCAGCGGTCTGCTCAGGTGGGTCCGCAAGAGCTGCGGGCTGAGGGAGGCTGGGAGTGGGCGGGGTTCTGCTGGGAGCTGGGGGTTGTCTCCCCCTGACCCCTTGTCCCTGCGTGCGTCCTCCCCAGGTCTCCTCCACGCCCTGCGGCTGAGGGATGGACAGAGCCGCTGCGATGGCCGCGCGGAGGTCTCCCTGGACGGGGTGTGGGGCCGCGTCCTGGACGACGCGTGGGACCTGAGCGGCGCCCGCGTGGTGTGCAGGCAGCTGGGGTGCGGACAGGCTGACCGGGCCTACGACGCTCCTGCGCCCAGGCGCGGGGCGGTCCCGGTGGGGCTGAGCCGCGCGCGCTGTCGGGGCACCGAGAACCGCCTGACCCAGTGCAACGTGTCCGCATCCCCGCTGGTACCCTCGGGGGCCTCGCGGGACGCGGGCGTCGTGTGCTCGGGTGAGTGAGTGCCCGCGCCGCCCGCCCCTAGCCCGCGGGCCGGCTGCCCTGACTCCGCGTGTCTCCGCAGGGAGCCGGCGGGTGCGGCTGGCCGCCGGGCCCCACCGCTGTGCGGGGCGCGTGGAGGTGCTGCACTGGGGCACGTGGGGCACCGTGTGTGACGACGGCTGGGACCTGCGGGACGCCCACGTGGTCTGCCGGCAGCTGGGCTGTGGCCAAGCCCTCCGCGCCCTGGGGGCCGCGCCCTTCGGTGCGGGGTCGGGGCGCATCTGGATGGACCAGCTGGGCTGCAGCGGCCACGAGTCTGCGCTGTGGCAGTGCCCGTCGGGGGGCTGGGGCCAGCAGGACTGCGGGCACAAGGAGGACGCCGGCGTCATCTGCTCAGGTCGGTCCTGTTAGTTGACTGTCTTCATGGGGCAGCTGGATATGGAATGGTCGCGCTGTCCTAGTGCATAACATCTCGCACACTTGCCTTCCACGGATTCCACTAACGTCTCTTCCCGGCATGGAGAGCTCCACGGTGTATTGGACAGCGTTCTCTTGCTCCAATGATGCTGCCGGCCAGAGCAACCTTACGCTGCCGGGGGTGGGGGCACGGGGAGGGGTGGACAGGAGACCCCGGTGGGGGGTGGGGTGGGGGGTGGACAGGAGACCCCGGAGGGGGGTGTGTGTGTGGGGTAGACAGGAGACCCTGGCGGGGGGGAGAAGGGGGGGGGGACAGGAGACCCCCGCGGGGGGGAGGGTGTGGGTCTGCTCAGATGGAGCTGGCGGTCCCGGACCAGCATTGCCTGGGGTCTGTCACCCCTGCTCACAGGCTCAGCTCACATTTGTGTGTGAGCTTTCTCTGTCTCAAACTCTTTGGACCCTTATTTCAGTGTTCTGGAGGACTTTTTCCAGAATGCTTAAAAGGTGGTGTATGAAAGCTTATGCATATCTGAGGCTCTTTATATTGGTAGTGTGTGGGTGTGGTCATTCCCGAGGGACAGAGTGTCATTTATTGGGGGGTGTGAGCCTGTGAGGGGTCTGCGCAGGGCTGCCCTCCATGACGGAGTTGAGCGTTCACTGTGCTTTCTTCTTACTGGTTTTGCTTTAGGAAAGTTTTCCTCATCTGATGTCTCAGATGATCGCTCTGTTTCAATCCTTGTGTGTCTTTCAATTTCAGCTCATTATTTTAGATCTTCCTTGTCCTTTTTATTCATTATTTTTTTGGGGGGGGCTCTGGTCTTTTCTCATATATTCTGGGGGAGTGTCTCTAGGTTTTGTATACATCACTGATTTGCTTGTGTGTCAACAAAAGTTCTTGGATGTGCATTTCAACTTGGCAAGTTTGCCTTCCTTCTTCTGTCTCAGGGGCTCCCTCAGGCAGCTGATCACTTGCTGACTGATAGGACTCTGCTGCTGGGAACTGGTTGTTGGCAGGGGTGGGGGACGCTCTGTTTCTGTTATGATTCAACGTGGAAGCAATGTTCCAAAAGCGAGAGCCAAAGCAGGCCAGGCATGTGTGTGACGCCCAGGCCTGGGACAGGCGTGGGTCACTCTTACCCCATTTGGTCAGTTGGCTGAAGTCCCAAGGCCAGCCCAGATTCAGGGGGTCAGCCCAGACTCATTTCAAGGAGTGTGGGTACAGCAGGATATCTTAGGGGCCACTTTGGTAATCTGTCATGGATGTACATCCTTCAAGCATTTTTTAAAAGCTTATTTAAATTTTAATTTGTTATGGCCCCATCACGTGCAATTCATATCCTGCAGAGGTATTTTTAATGTATTGTGGACTCTCATAACATAATTTTAAAGGATTGTCTAATGCTTTATTAGTGGTGATATTATGGTTTACTTAAGACATCTCAGTGTTGTTGGAGTTGCCCTGCTTGAGGGTAATGTGATGGTACTTGGGCCATGACCAGCCAGGGTTGATGCTCTCTGAACATGAAACTGCACTCATTCCTGTTTTTCAATTTTTTAAGTTTTTATAATCACTGCTACATTGATCATCTTGTGCACAAGGATTATTCTGTACTCTGTTTTTTTTAATTTAAATTCAATGAACATATATACTCCATTTTAGTTTGAGAGGTAGAGTTCAGTGATTCATCAGTCTTATATAACACCCAGTTGCTCATTCCATCACATGCCCTCCTAATACCCATCACCCAATTACCCCATCCCCCCACCCCCTTCCCCTCCAGCAACCCTCAGTTTGTTTCCTATAGTTAAGAGTCTCTTATGGTTTGTCTCTCTCTCTGATATTGTTTTGTTTTATTTTTTCCTCTCTTCCCTTATGTTCATCTATTTTGTTTCTTAAATTCCACATATGAGTGAGATCATATGATAATTGTCTTTCTCTGACTGACTTACTTTGCTTAGCAAAATACCCTCTAGTTCCATCCAGTTGTTGCAAATGGCAAGATTTCAATCTTTTTGGTGGCCAAGTAATATTCCATTGTAGATATGAACCACATCTTCTTTATCCATTCATCTGTCGATGGACATCTGGACTCTTTCCATAGTTTGGCTATTGTGGACATTGCTGCTATAAACATTGGGGTGCAGGTGCCCCTTTGGATCACTACATTTGTATCTTTGGGGTAAATACCCAGTAGTGCAATTGCTGGGTCATCGGATAGCTTTATTTTTAACTTTTTGAGGAACCTCCATACTGTTTTCCAGAGTGGCCGTGCCAGCTTGCATTCCCACTAACAGTGTAAGAGGGTTTCCCCTTTCTCCGCATCCTCGCCAACATTTGATGTTTCCTGACTTGTTAATTTTAGCCATTCTGACTGGTGTGAGGTGGTATCTCATTGTGGTCTTTATTTGTATTTCTCTGATGCCAATGATGTTGAACATTTTTTTCATGTGTCTGTTGACTATTTGTATGTCTTCTTTGGAGACATGTCTTTTCATGTCTTCTGCCCATTTCTTGACTGGATTATTTGTTCTTTGGGTTTTGAATTTGAGAAGTTCTTTATAGATCTTAGATACTAGCCCTTTGTCTTATATGTCATTTGCAAATATCTTCTCCCATTCCGTGGGTTGTCTTTTGGTTTTGTTGACTGTTTCCTTTGCTGTGCAGGAGCTTTTTATCTTGATGAAGTCCCAATAGTTCACTTTTTTCTTTGTTTCCCTTGCCTTTGGTGATGTGTCTTGAAAGAAGTCACTGTGGCCATTGTTGAAGAGGTTACTGCCTATGTTCTCCTCTAGGATTTTGATGGATTCTTGTCTCACATTTAGGTCTTTCATCCATTTTGAGTTTATCTTTGTGTATGGTGTAAGGAAATGGTCCAGTTTCATTCTTCTGCTTGTGGCTGTCCAGTTTTCCCAATACCATATGTTGAAGAGACTGTCTTTTTCTTTTTTCTTTTTTTTTTTTTAAAGATTTTTTATTTATTTGACAGAGAGAGAGACAGTGAGAGAGGGAACACAAGCAGGGGGACTGGGAGAGGGAGAAGCAGGCCTCCTGTGGAGCAGGGAGCCCGATGCAGGGCTCGATCCCAGGACCCTGGGATCATGACCTGAGCCGAAGGCAGACGCTTAACGACTGAGCCACCCAGGCGCCCCTAGACTGTCTTTTTTCTATTGGATATTCTTTCCTGCTATGTTGAAGATTAGTTGACCACAGAGTTAAGGGTCGATTTCTGGGTTCTCTATTCTGTTCCATTGATCTATGTGTCTGTTTTTGTCCCAGTACCATACTGTCTTGATGATCACAGCTTTGTAATACAGCTTGAAGTCTAGAACTGTGATGCCCCTAGCTTTGGTTTTCTTTTTCCACATTCCCCTGGCTACTTGGGGTCTTTTCTGGTTCCATACAAATTTTAGGATTATTTGTTTCAGCTCTGAGAAAAAACTTGATAGTATTTTGATAAGGATTGTATTGAACGCATAGATCGCTTTGGGTAGCATAGACATTTTAACAGTGTTTGTTCTTCCAATCCATGAGCATGGAATGTTTTTCCATTTCCTTGCGTATTCCTCAATTTCTTTCATGAGTGTTTTATACTTTTCAGAGTACAGATCTTTTACCTCTCTGGTTAGGTTTATTCCTAGGTATCTTATGGTTTTTGGTGTCATTGTAAATGAGATTGACTCCTTAATTTCTCTTTCTTCTGTCTCATTGTTAGTGTATAGAACTGCAACTGACTTCTGTGCATTCATTGTATATCCTGCCACTTTGCTGAATTCCTAGCAATGAGTTCTAGCAATTTTGCGGTGGAGTCTTTTGGGTTTTCCACATAGAGTATCATGTCGTCTGCAAAGAGTGAGAGTTTGACTTCTTCTTTGCTGATTTGGATGCCTCTTATTTCTTTTTGTTGTCTGATTGCTGAGGCTAGGACTTCTAATACTATGTTGAATAGCAGTGGTGATAGTGGGCATCCCTGCCGTGTTCCTGACCTTAGGGGAAAAGTGCTCAGGTTTTCCCCATTGAGAATGATATTCACTGTGGACTTTTCATATGTGGCTTTTATGATATTGAGGTATGTTCCCTCCTTACACTGTGAAGAATTTTAATCAAAAAAGGATGCTAGGGTGCCTGGGTGGCTCAGTTGGTTAAGCCACTGCCTTCGGCTCAGGTCATGATCCTGGAGTCCTGGGATCGAGTCCCGCATCGGGCTCCCTGCTCAGCAGGGAGTCTGCTTCTCCCTCTGACCCTCCCCCTTCTCATGCTATCTCATCTCATTCTCTCTCTCAAATAAATAAATAAAATCTTAAAAAAAAAAAAAAAAAAAAAGGATGCTATACTTTGTCAAATGCTTTTTCTGCATCTATTGAGAGGACATATGGTTCTTTTCCTTTGTTTTATTAATATAGTGTATCACATTGATTGATTTGTGGATATTGAACCACCCTTGCAGCCCAGTAATAAATCCCACTTGGTTGTGGTGAATAATTGTTTTAATGTACTGTTGCAGGGAATGATCCAAATCTTTTGGTACCAGCTGAGACCTGATTTGTGACCCAGTATGTGATCTATTCTGGAGAATGTTTCATGTGCATTTGAGAAGAATGTGTATTCTGTTGCTTTAGGATGGAATGCTCTGAATATATTGTTAAGTCCATCTGGTCCAGTGTGTCACTCAAAGCCCTTGTTTCTTTGTTGATCTTCTGCTTAGATGATTTGTCCATTGCGGTGAATGGGGTGTTAAAGTCCTCTACTATTATTGTATTATTATTGATGTATTTCTTTAATTTTGTTATTTACTGGTTTATATAATTGGCTGCTCCAATGTTAGGGGCATAGATATTTACAATTGTTAGATCTTCTTGTTGGATAGACCCTTTAAGTAGGATATAGTGTCCTTCCTCATGTCTTATTAGTCTTTGGTTTTAAAATCTAATTTGTCTGATATAAGGATTGTTACCCCAGCTTTCTTTTAATGTTCATTAGCATGATACATGTTTTCCACCCTTCGCTTTCAACCTGGAGGTGTCTTTAGGTCTAAAATGAGTCTCTTGCAGACAGCATATCATGGGTCTTGCTTTTTTATCCAATCTAATACCCTGTGTCTTTTGATTGGGGCATTTCATTTAGCTCATTTACATTCAGAGTAACTATTGAAATATATGAATTTAGGGCCATTGTACTACCTATAAAATCCCTGTTTCTGTATATTGTCTCTGTTCTTTTCTGGTCTTTGTTACTTTCGGGCTCTCTCTTTGCTTAAAGGATCCCCTTTAATATTTCTTGCAGGGCTGGTTTAGTGATCACAAATTCTTTTAGTTTCTGTTTGTCCTGGAGGATTTTTTTTTTTATCTTTCCTTGTATTCTGAATGAAGCCTTGGTGGATAAAGTATTCTTGGCTGCATATTTTTCTCATTTAGCACCCGGATTATTCTGTATTTTGAATGATTTCCAAAGATGGATTTCTGGATAATTAGCTGACACCTGCTAAGACATTACAGCTGGGGATTAAATCTGGTCACCTGAGGTTAACTGCTACCTACATCCCTGGGGTGGAGATTGTCATGGGGATGCGTGATTGATTTAAGGTTCATGCCAGGGGCTCCCTGGGTTAGATGTCCCAAGCAGCACTGATGCCGGTGCTGGGACCCTCTCATTTTGGCCTTCTCCTTTGGAGATTTCCCCTGGCCTGACTGCTCTTGTCTTCTAGGGTCAGTGGCTCTGAGGCTGCGAGGTGGCATCCACCACTGTGCTGGGTGGCTGGATGTGTTCTACAATGGGACGTGGGGCGCCGTGTGCAGTAATGCCCTGAAGGACATCTCCTTGTCCATCATCTGCAAGCAGCTCGGCTGTGGGGAGCAAGGCTGGCTAGAGAACAGGCCCGTCCACACTGGCTCCGGCACCTCCTGGGTGGACAACATCGAGTGCCGCAGGCTGAGAAACTCCACGCTGTGGCAGTGCCCCTCGGCACCATGGTACCCACATTCCTGCACCCCTGGAGAGGAGGTCTGGATCACCTGTGCAGGTGGGATGCTGGTGGTTTCTGACAAGCCACCCATCCATGATTCAGGGCCGGGGGGTCATGTGGGTTCTACAAACTGCATTCTGAAGCTTTTCAGGGCATTTACAGTGGGATGGTGCCTACTTAATCCAATAGGATTGTCAGAGAAAATGACACAGGATTCCGGGGAGACCCTCAACTGCTCATCCACCCACAGCTGCCCAGGTACCCTTCTGTCCATCTCCCTGTCCACTCTTCATCTTGGTCTTGCCCTGCAGTGACCACAGCCCCCTTTTCCAGAGGAGGGTATGCTGCGTGTGCGTGGGGGCAAGGACAACTGCTCTGGCCGCGTGGAGCTCTGGCATGCTGGCTTCTGGGGCACCATCTGTGATGATTCCTGGGACCTGGCAGACGCAGAGGTTGTGTGCCGCCAGCTGGGCTGTGGCCCGGCTGTGGGTGCCCTTGTGGGGGCCGCCTTCGGGCCAGGCTCGGGGCCTGTGTGGCTGGATGAGGTGGGGTGCCGTGGCAGCGAGGCATCCTTGTGGAGCTGTCCCGCAGAGCCATGGGGACTCGGAGACTGTGGGCACAAGGAGGATGCGGGCGTGCACTGCTCCCGTGAGTGGGCAGGGGGTAGCGGGACAGGCGGGGTGGGAGGGTTTGTTGGGGGCTGGGGAGGGGTTGCCAGAAGGGTTCCTCCGAGTATCCCCACAGAACCTGGCTTCCTCTGGCTGCCTCTGTGGTTGTCCCATGACATGTTGGCTCAGGCTGAGTGGGGCTGGGACACTTCCCTGAGGGTCTGGGTAAGGGTCTAGCTGCCCAGGGCTGTGGCTGCCTCCCCTACTTTGCCCTCAGATCCTTCCTATTTCTCTTGCAGGTGACAGGGGAACCACGGCCTTGCCACCAGCACTGGCATGGACATCGGGTAGTGTGCTCTCCCTCAGGGCTCAGCTCATGCTCTCGTCTGGCCCCAACTCAGAGGGGCCCTACAATGGGTTCTGCACAGAGGGGTGCCCTGGAGTCTCCTGTGGGTGCCAAGGCTCCAGTCAGCCCCTACTTAGGCTGGTCGGGCCAAGGTCAGGAGGACCAGGACCACCCCCTCCTTCAAGGAAAACGGCTGTGCATCCTCCTCTGTGGAGAGCCATTGGGAGGGACAGCAGGCCCAGGCCCTGCCCAGCAACTTCTCTGGGGTCTTTCTTTTACCAACTGGGGGGTTTGACCTGGGAACACTGTGGCCTCCCTTCTGGCCCCCTCCCTCCTGACCCTTGCCCTATGACCTCGGGGCTATCTCTGGGGGAGGAGCACAAGGCCATCTCTCCTCTGGGTGCCTACCCCCTCCCTGAGAGCCTCAGGTGGTCCAGACCCAAGGTCACAATACCCCAGGCACACAGGCACACAAGGGAGACCCCGCCTCTCACTGTCCCCACAGGCCCTCCCCTGGCCCCTCCATCTGCCCTCAAGGCCGAGAACCTGCCCATGACGTTTTGCCTTGTCCTCGGCACCCTTCTGGTCATTGTCTCCCTGGTCCTGGGAGTGCAGTGGTACCGTGGCAGAACCCGCAAGGGTAGGTGGGTGTGGTTGGGGAGGTGAACACAAGGCTCGGGATGGGGAGGCTGGGGGCACACACTCTGAGACCCCAGCCCATCACAGGCCCCTTCTGTCCTGGTAACTGCTCTGCATGCCCGGTCCCACCTGGACCCCCACTGCATGGCGACTTCTCAGTGACACTCTTGGACCCTGGGGACTCAGGGGATCCTGGGCCTTGCTTTGCTTCTGAAGGGTGGCCTGGGTGTGAGAACAAGTCCCCAGTGGTGTCCTGATTCCTCAGGCCATCTGTGTGGTGGGGCTAACCAGCCCTGGGTGTCCGGGGAGGCATGTGGCCCCTTGTGGGGGATGTTGCTCTTGGTGGGCGACTGCAGCAGAAGGGCCAGGTTGCATGCATGGGAGACCCCACAGGGCCAGCAGACAGGAGGTCAGTTGGGGGCTGGGGAGGGGTTGCCAGACTGTGGGGAGTGTCTCTTCTAGAGGGCTCTGGTGTGGCTTTTGCAGGTTCCAGAATGTTGGGGAGTCTGCCCTCGGAAGGTGTTTATGAGGACATCGGAGCTGTCCCCATGGGGGAGAAAGACGAGGGGCCCAGAGTGTCCCAGAACCTGGCCCTGGAGGAGGAGTATGATGACGCTGGGGAGCCAGAGCTGGGCCCTGAGGAGGAGGAGGAAGAGGAGGAGGCGCCCCTGAGCCCCACCGGTGTGCACCTCTGTGCCTTGGTGTCTGTCCTGCTGTCCCTTCTGTACTGCGCCTATGCCCGGGGCTCTGCTCTGGCCAGTGCCTACATTTAAAGACCCTGAGAGCCATCAGCCCATGTGTCCATGACCCTCACTCCTGCGTCACAGGCTTGGATGTCAGGAAATTCGGCCGTCCCTTCAAAGTTGCTCCTTAGACAGGAATCTTCTTGTGGGTGGATGTGGAGTTTAGGGAGGGTCCTGGAGTTTTCTTTGGGTTTCTTTTCATGGCTGCCCACAGGGCCCTTCTAGTACCTTGTCCTGGCCGGCTGCAGGGAGCCTGAGCAGACAGGGTGGGAGGCGATGCAGTGTGACCCTGGCTCACCCACTCTAGTCCTTGTCTGACCTTCTGGCTTCAAGTGACACACCAGGGCCCAGAAGTCAGGGGGGCTCTGAGCGATGGCCAAGGGGCCCAGTGCACATCTCTCTCCTTAAACGCAGGTGGGGCTCCTTGCAGCCTCGGCCCCAAAGCTCAGGCTGAGATGGAAGACACAGTGTGCCCTAGGACGTGATGACAGTGAGCTGGCCATGGGGGACATCAGTGAGACCAAAGCAGGGAGAGAGCCCAGGCCCTGGAGGGCTTTCATTGTCCTCATTTCAAAAGGAGATGTCATTAAAGTCCCTTTGAACCCACTCATTCATGCATTAATTCATCTCAGAAACATTCCTCAGACCGCCCCCCCTCAGCCCAGGTTCTGTTCTCAGCTACCCCCTCTTCACCCTGGTCCGATGTGGGCGCGTGTTTTCAACATTCTGCACCCACAGCTTCTTGCCCACGTGGTTTTCCTGTGCGCATCGGGATGGGGGCCCCTGACGAACCAACTCCTGGGTGCCCCTTTTCACATCCACAGAGGGTGCTGGAACCGGCCCAGGTGCTCCGTTGTGCCAGAGTCCCCAGTACTCACAGAGGGACCCAGCCCTTTGTGACCACACCCACACTGGCCACAGCCTTTCCACCTCCCTTCCGTCCCCACCCTACCCTCACTCTCTGCATCCTGCCATCTCCACTCTGACCATGCCCACCTGACCACACCCTCCCCACCCCACCCTCACACCCTGCATCCTGCCA
>NW_022589835.1:219841-251049 GCF_004348235.1 Phoca vitulina
TGACCACGCCCTGACCACGCCCACCTGACCACACCTTCCCCACCCCATCCTCACACCCTTCCTCACACCCTCCTTCCCTGACCACACCCACCCTGACCACAGCCTGGTCACCCTCACACTGGATATCCCTGGGCCTGGGGGGTGGGGGAAGGTGTGCGGCAGGAATGCGTCCCCTGGGGTCAGGAGGGAGAGAAGGGAGCTGGGAGGAAGTGGGGTGGGGGTCTGGGCATGGGACAGGGGTCTGGAAGACGCATGGGGAGCAGAGTAAGGGTGTCAGCCAAGCAGCCAGAGCGGTTGGGACTTAGAGGAAGTGTGCAGGACCCCTCCATCTGTGCTGCCCTTCCCCAAAGCATAGTGCTCCGCTCCTGCCCCAGGCACCCGGACCGTGCCCCCTTCATGGCTGTGTGCTGAGCTTTTTCCCGGTGGCCCCCAGTCCTTTCAGTGCATTTGTAGGGTATTGATTAGGCTTCTTGTGAGGGAAGAGCATGGGGGGACCCACTTGAGGCAGCTGCAGGTCCCTGAGCCCTGAGCTGGGGGTGCAGCTCAGAGCAGGCGCAGGCTGTGGCTCGGGAGGTGCTGGGGCTGCTGCGCAGAGGGTCCTGCTGACCGGGTCCTCCTGCCCTCCCTGGAAATCCTCGTCTCCCTCCAGACTCTCCTCACCTCCTCCATGCTGGTCTGAAAACCTGAGCTGCCCTCTCGAAAACTGGTCATCTGGCAAATCTTTTGGAAAGCAACCATTATTGATCTTATTCTGTTTATAAAACAATACACGTTTATTATTGTAAATTTAAAAACTCATAGAACAAAGAAAGAGAGTGGAAAACACTTGTTCTACACTCAGAAATGAATCCCTCAGCATCCTGGTTTATATCCATGAGAACCTTTCTTTGCACTGATGTGTAGATATGAGCATGATTTACGAGGTGCGTGGTCTATGGGTCCTGTGTGTTTCCCGCCTGACCTGTGCGGTCATCGTTTGCAGGGGGGTGGAGCACTCTCCCTACCCAGGTGGCTGTGAGGCGTGGCCCTTCCTCCTTCCAGGTGAATGTGCTGCTCTCCACAGGGCTCTGGGTTCCAAGAGGTCCATGAGAGGAAGGGACCACACCACGTGGGCCCCAAAGAGATGGGCTGTCTCAGCCCTTTGCAGGCAGTGAAGCGTCTGTGTGCACGTGAAGAGCAGAGACCCTAACTCTGTGGAGATGCCTCAGAAAACGGTCCTTAGGCATTCATGTGTTAATATTTTAATTCCTTAATGTCATTGACACCATCAAAATAAAGTGTGAGAAAACTTAAGAAAATCAAAATTAAGGATACAAATTGAGATGGAAGGTGAATATTTGATTTCTAATTTTTGAAATTTCTGGACAAAGAGTCCTTGAGTGCATTTTTGCCATGTACAACCTTCCTGTGTTCTTGCTCCAAAGGCCATGTCTGGGAGTCGCTGGGGGGCAGACACCGCTGGGGGGCCGGGCAGTCGGGTCAATTTCCCAGAGACCTGTCAATTGCCTACCCTGCCCTTGATGGACTGTTTCAGTTCAGTGTCCCCCCAGGTCATGCGGAGGCCCAGCTAGTGGGTGCAGAGCACCCCTGTGCCAGCGTCTGGAAGTGAGGCGTGGCCTGACCTAGGGCGGCTGCAATGCCCACCTGGACCGGGCCAAGGCCCACGTGGTGTGCCCGGGAGCTGCAGTGTGGCTCAGCCGTGTCCACTCCTGGGGGCGCCCACTTTGACTGGGGCTCTGGGCTCGTGTGGACAGAGGTCTTCTGTTGTGCAGGCAATGAGTCTCTGCTGTTTCACTGCCCCTGGGGAACTGGGCACCAGTGTGGGCACTGCCAGGATGCCAGACTTAGGCGGGAAGCAGAAAGTACGTGTTTCTATATTGTGAAGGGAATTGTTCTCTTAATTTCCTTTAGGGTTTTTCATTGATGGTATGTAGAGATTCAACTAATTTTTATGTATTGATCTTGTACCATCAACTTTCCTGAATTTATTTAATAGTTTTTTGTAGGATTCTGCAGGATTTTCTACATAGAAGATCATGTGTCTGTGAATACAGATATTTTACTTCTTTTCCCATCTGAATGCCTTTTGTTTCTTTTTTCTTGCCTAATTGTTTTGACTAGGAGTGGCGGGAAAGGCGTCCATGACTTTCCCCCCTGATAGGAGGGGAGCTTGCAGTCCACCCACCGCTGAGCCTGGTGCGTGCTGTGGGTTTTCATATATGGCCTCTGTCATGCTGAGAAAGGTTCCTTTCCTTTCCAGTTTGCTGAGTGTTTCATCCTGAAGATCTGCTGGGTTTTGTCAAATGCTTTTTCTGCATCAGTCGAGATGATCAGTGGAGAATCTGGGGCTGGGCTTTTCTTTGTTCAGAGATTTTTATTTACTGATTCATTCTCTTTAATTTTTATAAGTCTGCTCAGATTTTCTGTTTATTTTCGGTCAGTTTTGGTAGTTTATGTGTTTCTGGTAATCTGTCCGTTTCATCTGAATTATGTCATGTGCTGGGTGCATGCTCACTGTCTCTGCTTCTGTTCCTCAAGTTTGGTAGGAATGCCTCCACTTCCGTTTCTGATTTTAGTAACTTGAGTCTTTTCTATTGTTTTCATGGTCAATCTAGCTAAATGTGAATTTTATTTACCTTTTTAAAGAATAAAATGTTTATCTTCATTATTCTCTCTCTTGATTTGTGCTGTACATTCACTTGCTTTCATTCTATTTGTCATGACTCCCTTCCTTCTACTCTTTTCAGATCTGGTTTCATCTCTTTCTAATTTCCTAAGGTATAAATTTAGGTTACTGTTTGGAGATTCTTCTTAATGAAGGAATTTTTTTTTTTTTTTCTTCAATCCATGTCTTGGTATGTTGTGTTTTCATTTCCATTCAGCTCAAAGATTTTTCTAGCTTTCCGTGTGATGTCTTTGCCCCATTGGCTGTTTATGAGCCTGTTGTGTTTGTAGATTTTCCAGTTTTCCTGGTGCTGTTCATTTCTAGCTTCATTCCACTGTAGTCAGAGATACTTTTTGTGATTTCAATCTCCTAAAATGTATTCAGATTTGATTTGTGGTCCAACATACAGTCTATGTAGAGACTCTTTGTTACATGTGACCACAGAGGTCTCTTTCATTAGCTGAGTGGTGACTTGAAGTAGATTTGAAATTGATTTTCTTAAATGCTTGCAGCCAAAACCAAACACCTGGCCTTTGTGCACCAGCTCTTTGTTGGCTCGCACCTTCAGCGCTCTGGCCGGCTGCCACCAGCTCTGCCCTAGCGCCCATTTCCTACCTGTGCAGGACCAAATTCACCCACATCTTGTTTCAGCACATGTCCCTTGGTGTTGTGAGTAAGAGAGGAGTCTTTCTCCAGACCCTCTGCCCCACACCTGGACAAGCTGATGAAAGACCCGGGTCACAAGTCGCTGCCTGTGTGTGGAGACCCTTGCCTGGCCCCACCGCCTGACAGGGTAACCCTGAGCCACGCTCCTTCCCCGCTGTCTCAGGCTCGCTGGGGGCTGCCCTGCTCCCCCTAGAGACCACAAGGGATGAGTCAGGGACTCTCCTACCGGCTTAGTGTGTGTGGTATCATTGGTTTCCACATCTGCTATGGTCTGAATATTTGGGTCCCCTGAAATTCCTATGTCGAAACCCAAGCGCTCAAGGTGGCGGTCTTTGGAAGGTGATGAGGTCGTGATCCTGGAGCCCTCATGAATACGATCGGTGCCCTTGTAAGAGACTCCAGAAAGCGCCCTACCCCATCCTCCCTGTGAGGACAGAGGGAGGAGAGCCAGAGGTGGGCTCTCACCAGACACCAGGTCTGCCAGTGCCTTGGTCTGGGACTTGCAGCCTCCAATCTGTGGTGTTCAGCTTTAGCAGCCCCAAACAGACTGAGCCAAGTGTTGGGTGGGTGCTCCTGCCTTTGCATGGGGTCAGTCTACCCAGAGAGCATTCTGACCTGGGCATATGTTTCAGAAAGTGAGGACAGTTGCCAGGACCCAGCCCTGACAAGGCCTCAGAGGGGATACCACCCTTGCTTGTGCAGCTCCGGGCCGTATGGGACCCTGTACAAGAGAGCAGGGCAGAGCATGGGGTGGTTGGTGTGAGCACGCCGTGAGGCTCACCAGTCAGGAGGCTGCCCGCCGGCGGCAGCGGCACTGCCCATGGCCCTCCTGCCACCTCTCGGCTGTCCCCACACAGGCTGCAGTGAGCTCAGCCTGAAAGGGGAGCCTGGTGATGCCATTGGGTGGGTTCCATTGGAGCCCAGAAGGAGCCAGAACAGCCCTTCTTCTGTGAGCTGGTATGATGAGGGAGGGGAGCAGAAGGACCAGCCTCCTAGGGGCCACCCACTTCCAGTCTGCTTTTGTGTTAAAGAAAAAGAGATTCTGAGCAAGTCTTAGTGACAGTTACTGCGCTCTCTGTCCAAGAGGAAAGTCGACTTAATCCAGGTCTGAAGGGGTGGCCGGGTGGCTGCTCCCTTGGTACAGAAGAGAAACACTTCTCAGGAGCTGCCCAGAGAAACCAGAAGGATTGTAGCAACGAAAACTTTGGTCTGACTAATGGGAGAGAGAGTAGAGCCAGAGAAACATCTCTGCGTTGGGGGAAGGGGGGAGGGTAGACCTTGGGCCACACGCTGGGATGCTGCACTCTTGGCAAGCCTGGGAGCAGAAGGGCAGGTGCATGGGGACATGTCTCTCGCTTGCACAAATGGGGCTGAGGGCCTGCCCTAGGCAAGACATAATGATGCAGCAGACAGCATTTGATATGGGCCTAATTTGCATTAGTGCTATCTTATGTACAGAGAGAACTACACCAAACAATTGGCATATAGCCCAAAATCTTACTCCAGGACCCTTCAGTGGAACCCTCGACCCCATGCTGCAGACTCTTACCATCCCACCTCACTGAACATTGGCTCAGGCCCCTTCCACACCCCTTGGGGACTGTGGGCTATGGACCCATTCCCCGTGCCCTCTATTGAATGTACTGTCTGCCCTGATGTCCTTCCCACCGCATCTGAATGACCACCGGACCCAAAGCCACAGCTCATGCTCAGGATGGCCACCTGTGCAAAATGTAGTTTCCTAGGGCTGTTGTCATAAAGTGCCACACAGTGGGAGGGTTAAAACAACAGAAACTTATTATGATCCAGGAGTAGAGACCCAACACCGACATCGATGTGTGGGTCAGCCGTCCCTGTCTGAGCCCATGGGGAGGGCCCTGGTTGCCTTGTCCAGTGTCCTGGCACACTTGGCTTGTAGACACTTTGCTCCAACCCCTGTCTCCATCCTCATGTGGCTTCTCCCTCTGTGTCCATGTCACTGTGTCTTTCTTAAGGACCCCAGACAGGGGGATTAGGGCCCACCCTACTTTGGCAGGAACTCACCTTAGCTGACCACATCTGAAATGACCTTATCTCGAAAGAAGGCCACATTCAAAAATTCCCGTGTTAAGACTTCCACATATCTTTTCAGGGCACACAGTTCAACCCACAGCTATGGGTAAGGACCATTATAAAGGGTTTGTGAGGAATACAGGTACACCGGGAACCAGAGGGAGTGTTGGCAACTGAGGGGTCGTTTTATGTGAAGCCCAGAAGACCAGCTGAGCATTTGGACCATGAGGGGCTGTGGCATCTTCCTGATGAATAAGTGGGTGGAGGGCTGTTCTAGGACGGAACAGGGCACTTATGACCCACATGAAGGGCCCCCCAACCCCCACTGGGTAAAGGGTCCAGGACACAGAGCTTCATGCGGGTGGCGAGACTGAGTTGTGAGTCATTCTTGACGCACGACCTTGGTGAGGGAGAATGTGTGGAGTGGAGAAGCCGCGCGGAAGTATGGGGCAGTTAGGACTGCAGGACCCTGAAGCAGTCCCTATTCTTGTCCCATCGAGACCCTCGAGAACAGAATCACCTGAGGGCCCAGCAGGGAAGGCCCAGGTGAGACCAAAGACTGTGTCATGGCTCCCACACACTCTGGAGGGGTGAGGGGCATCTGTGAATCTCCAGCATGAGGCAGGAACAGCAAGGACAGGAATTGAAAATGCGGCCAAAGAGGCAAGTTGCTATGTGGACTTAGAGCATACAGTAGACCAGGGGCAGTTAAGCAGCTGCAGGAGACAGAATGAGGGGCTGTCATCGGGAGAGGATGAACCCTTCGGGGCAGTGGTAGGTAAGACTTGAAGAACGGGGCCAACTGTGCACTGAGGAAGGGGCTCTGGGAACAGACCACCCCCCTGAGTGCAGTCGTGGGGACAGTAAGACATTATAGATCCAGCTGGTGACCCTTTCAGCTAGAGCTTGGGGTGGGCCCGAGATTGTCACAGCTAAGGACGAGCTGGGTCAAGAAAGGCCTTGGGGCAGTTTGACTGTCAGTTTGCAGGGCTCACCCAAGGGCGATGACATGTTTACTGGATGCAAGAAGGGCACCTAGCCGGACCCGGGCCGAGATTCTGCAGATGAGGCATTTATTGTGTGCATAGGGCCACACAGGTCAGGCAAACCCAGGATGGCGTGGCCAGCACACACACCTGCTGGTAATCGAGCTGACAGGTGATAGCCCGGCCCAACTTCCACAAGCCTGGTCTCGGAGACAGACAGGGAGTCCAGGCCGGAAGAAGGGCTTGCATATCACCATGAACCTCTGGAAAGTGTAACAAGTCTCCCTGGGTGGGCTTGACCTTTGCGTTCCTCAGAGAGTAGCTGAAACAACCATGCTAAGATTCTACGAGTCCATATTTTCATTAATTAATTAAATGGAGTGGGAGAAATCAGAGGGGGAGACGAACCATGAGAGACGATGGACCCTGAGAAACAAACTGAGGGTTCTAGAGGGGAGGGGGGTGGGAGGATGGGTTAGCCTGGTGATGGGTATTGAGGAGGGCACGTTCTGCACGGAGCACTGGGTGTTATGCACAAACAATGAATCATGGAACACTACATCAAAAACTAATGATGTGCTGTATGATGACTTTATTATGTTATTATATAACATAATAAAATAAAATTTAAAAAAATGGAACTAAGAGAATGCTCATCCTTAAAGTAGGAGGAAGGAAATGACATCATCAATCATTGCTAAAAACGTGTGGACAAGTAAAATTTTGGACAGACACAGGACCTTACATGGCCTCAGAATATTTCCCACAGATTATTTACTAATTATGGAGGAATCGATTACCTTAAGCAAGTGGTGATAGTTGGGTCTGCTGGCTTGGGGCAAACTGCCCCCTCCCCACCACCGCCCCGCAGCGTGTTTTGTGAGGCTTCTTGTGGAAGTTAGGTCATGGGCAGAAGGGGCAAGCCAAGAGCCTCAGCCTGGTGGGCACTGGCCACCCCTCTGCTGGACCTGGCCTTTCACTCTGCCTTGCCTGCGGGGAGGCAGCTTTCCAAGTCCTCGTACTCTGAGTGACATCTTACACACGCAGTTGGGAGGATTAAAACGGCCTTTTAAGAAACAACAAATCAATAACTGATCAGGTTTCTGTCCATTGGCCTGAGCAGACTCCTGTGAGGCCTCTCTTCCCAGCTGGCTGGAGGGGTATTTTTATCCCTCTATTTCGGATATAGGAACTGCTGTCCAGATGGGATGAATCGTGTGTGCACACGCACACTAGCCTCACACTGGTTTGGCTGGATCCACACCTGGGACCTTTCCACCTGTCCAGACTGGTCCTTGGAACAGAGTGTGGCTCTGACGTGTTCATCTGGGAAAGGCCGGCGTTGAGCCTGGAGGCTGCCGTGTGTGAGGACCCTGAATGTCCGCAGCGAGGCGGCCTTCCACACCTGCAGGGGCTGAGACCAGCCCAGGTGTGGGCTATTGGGGCCCACTCTGTGTCGCGGGTGGAGACGCCTCTGCACCCCGCGGGCCTCAACATGGAGGCTCAGGGCGCGCTGGACACGCTCCCCAAGACACTGCCTGGCAGTCCAGCCTTCTCCTCACATCCTTGACCCTCCGTGCTCTCTCTGACCTGTGCTCTGACTGACTTTACATCCAACGGTAATGCTATTTTACTGATGTGACTTGGAGTCAGCCGCGCGCAGACTCGCGGCCGACGGGGCCAGGCCAGCTCTGACGTGACTGGGTAGGTGTTTCTCTCACAGGGTGTGAGACTCATTTTCTGTTCTTGGCTCTTGGCTTGACGCAGGGCTGGGGCCTGGCATCTGGGATCGTTTCTCAGGTTCTCTCAGGAGGCCGTGGCCGAAGGAGAGGACCCCAAGTACTGTCTAGTCATGGATTTGGATCTTAGGTTCTTCACAGATTATTTGTTTAATTTCGAAAGCAGTATTATCAGCAGGGCAGTTGAGTGAGAAAACCAGGTTTTGAACAAAGTGCAAAAATAACAGACCTGAATAAGCTCAAGGGTCATAAAAATTTGATATTATGCTTTTTATATGATGGGGCATAAAACCAAAACTTTCTACCGTGTCCTTTCCTTGATCAGTCACTTTCAGTAGAACCTGAAGAAGTGTTAACTCAGAGTGTGGTGCCCTAACCCCACCTGCACTGAGCTCTGAGGACCGTGGTCAAGTTTCTGGGTTTGCTGGGAAGCAGGTGTTTGTTCTCCCAACAATTCAGAGGGCGGAGCTGCAGTGCTTCACTCACCTTTGCTCACGGTGGCCTCCGGGGATGCTCTGGAAGGCAGTTTTAGCCACAGGAGGCTCTGCGGTGGCCCCAGATGCCCTGTGTCCTCCCATGTCCTCCTGGCTGGATCTCTGGTCTGACTGGCCTTCAAGGAAGCCTCTGTATTTCCAAGAGCAGGTGTTTGTCCCAGGGCCTCAGGAACCAGGGAAGAGAAATGCGGTTTGCAAGGATTTTTTCCTGGTCAGGTTTTCTGTTCTGGCGACCTAATCTATCTGCTCTTCTTCTTGGGTCACCTTTGAGCAGGAGCCATTGTTTATGATCTGAGAGGGAAAGCATTAGGTTCTTCACTGAGAAATACAGTGTGGCTCTTGGTGTTTTGTCAATACCCCTTACCAGTTTGAGGCAGTTTTCTTTAATTCCTATTTTTCCTAGAATATTTATTATTGATGCATGTTGAATTTTGTCAACTTTTTTTCTGCGTCTCATAGGATCATCATATACTTTTTTAGTCTGTTGGAATGTGAACTACAGTGATTGATTCTAAGATACTGAACCAACTGTCCATTCTTAGACTGAGCTTCAACTGACATGATGTATATCCTTTATACATTATCAGAGTAACTTTGTAATATTTTGTTGAGGGTTTTGATCTGCTGTTTTCTTTTCTTATAATATCTTTGTTGTCTGTTTTGGAAGTCAGCACAATGGTGGCCTTGTCAGCTAAGTCAGGAATGCTTTAGTCTTTACCCTCCCTGGAAGATGTTTTGTAAAATTAGTATTATTCTTTCCTTAAATATTTGTTAGAAAATGCACACACAAAATTTTCATTTTCTTCCAAATTATCTGAGGGTGTGTAACATACACTGTGGTCTTGCCCCAGATGCTTCCATGCGTTAGAGATGCCATGTCATTGTGTTCTGGCTTACAACTTTTTCTTTCTTTCTTTCTTTTTTCTTCTTTCTTTCTTTCTTTCTTTCTTTCTTTCTTTTTCTTTCTTTCTTTTTCTTTCTTTCTTTCTTTCTTTCTTTCTTTCTTTCTTTCTTTCTTTCTTCTTTCTTTCTTTCTTTCTTTCTTTCTTTCTTTCTTTCTTTCTCTCTCTCTCTCTTTCTTTCTTTCTTTCTTTTTCTTCCTACCTTCCTTCCTTCTTTTTCTTTCTTTCTTTCTTGGGGGGAGGGGCAGAAGGAGACGGAGAATCTCCAGCAGACTCCCTGCTGAGCACAGAGCCATACGAGGGGCTTGATCTAATGACCCTGAGATCACGCCCTGAGCTGTAGTCAAGAATCTGATGCTTAACTGGGCGCCTGGGTGGCTCAGTTGGTTAAGCGACTGCCTTCGGCTCAGGTCATGATCCTGGAGTCCCGGGATCGAGTCCCGCATCGGGCTCCCTGCTCGGCAGGGAGTCTGCTTCTCCCTCTGACCCTCCTCCCTCTCATGCTCTCTGTCTCTCATTCTCTCTCTCAAATAAATAAATAAAATCTTTAAAATTAAAAAAAAAAAAAAAAAAAAAAAAGAATCTGATGCTTAACTGACTGAGTCACCGGGTGCCCCTGGCTTACACAATTTCCAAAGAGAAATCTGCTTGCAATTTTTTACCTTTGTTCTCTCATATGTCTATTCATTGTCAAACATTTCATAATGGTGAGTTCTGATGTGGTGTTTGTGTGTGTTTATGCTGCTTGGGGTGACTGTTGGGATTCCTATATCTAGAAAATCTGAAGATTTTTTGACCAATTTTTTTTGTTTCCACCCCTCACTTTTTGGTAATCATTTACATATCTGACAGATTGCTCAATATTCCCTTATAGATCACTCGAGATGCTTATTTTTCAGTCTATTTTACTTCACCTAACTTTTTTTTTAAATTTAAATTCAATTAGTCAACAAATAGTACATCATTAGTTTTTTTAAATTTAATTTTATTGTTATGTTAGTCACCATACAGTACATCATTAGTTTTTTTAAATTTTATTTTATTATGTTATGTTAGTCACCATACAATACACAATACATCATTAGTTTTTGATGTAGTGAACCATGAGTCATTGTTTTTGTATAACACCCAGTGCTCCATGTAATATGTGCCCTCCTTAATACCCATCACCGGGCATCTTTAGTTTTTGATGTAATGTTCAATGATTCATTAGTTGCATATAACACCCAGTGCTCATCACAACACGTGCCCTCCTCAATACCTATCACCCAGTTACACCATCCCCCCCCACCCCCCTTCGGTAACCCTCAGTTTGTTTCCCAGGGTCCATAGTCTCTCATGGTTCATCTCCCTTTCTGATTTGTCCCCCTTCAGTTTTCCCTCTCTTCCCCTGTGGTCTTCCATGCTGTTCCTTATATTCCACATATGAGTGAAACCTTATGATAATTGTCTTTCTCTGACTTATTTCACTTAGCATAATCCCCTCCAGTCCCATCCATGTTGATGTAAAAGTTGGGTATTCATCCTTTCTGATGGCTGAGTAATATTCCATTGTATATATGGACCACATCTTCTTTATCCATTTGTCTGTTGAAGGACATCCCAGCTCCTTCCACACTTTGGCTATTGCGGACATTGCTGCTATGAACATTGGGGTGCATGTGCCCCTTCTTTTCACTACATCTGTATCTTTGGGGTAAATACCTAGTAGTGCAATTGCTGGGTCGTAGGGTAGCTCTATTTTTAACTTTTTGAGGAAACTCCATACTGTTTTTCAGAGTGGCTGCACCAACTTGCATTCCCACCAACAGTGTAAGAGGGTTCCCCTTTCTCCACATCCTCACCAACACTTGTTGTTTCCTGTCTTGTTAATTTTAGCCATTCTAACTGGTGTAAGGTGGTATCTCATTGTGGTTGTGATTTGTATTTTCCTGATGGCTAATGATATTGAACATTTTTTCATGTGTCTGTTAGCCATTTGTATGTCTTCTTTGGAGAATTGTCTGTTCATGTCTTCTGCCCATTTCTTGACTAGATTATTTGTTTTTTGGGTGTTGAGTTTGATAAGTTCTTTATAGGTCTTGGATATCAGCCCTTTATCTTTTTAAGGAGGTTCTACTGCTAAGTGTCCAGACCCACAGGCTCCAGTCTGCTCTTCCTCTCCTTAATGAGCTTTCCATTTTAGAGACAGCATTTTTCATCTCTACAAGTTCTATTTGGCTTTTAATTAACCTTTAATTTTTCTCTTCCACAATTTTCGTCTTTTTTTAAGCATGTACAACATATTTACAATAGCTCTTTTAATGCAATTATTCACTAATTCCATCCTCTGTACCATGTTTTAGGGTTTCTGTTCACTGAACTTTCCCCTGGCTGTGTTACACTTTTTTCTGCCTCTTTTGTTTGTCTGGTAATCGTGAATGGATGCTGGACACATGATTCTATGTTGTCCACCGCCTGCTTTTATAAAATCTCTAGTAGGAAACGAACAGTCTTGCTGATCTGTCCACTGCTTTTAGGTGACTTCTAAGTGCTTTGGGATTGTCTAGAGTGGCCTTTATTCTGCAGCAAACTTTGCCCCACATCTGTTCTATAGCCCTTCTTGGTCCTCTACTGAGTATGTGGAGCCTCTACAAATCATGAGGATGGACAAACACTGTCTTAGATGAGGAATGATGAGTGAATTCTCCCAAAGAGAGCCAATATAACCACATTTGGGGAAGTGAAAATTACATCAACAATGAAATAAAATTTCACTTTCAGATTGGAAATTTTGGTGAAGATAAGGGAAAATTAATACATTTGTAAATTGTTTGCATTTTCTGAACAAATAAAATTTGGCAGGTTTCATAATTATCCTTTCCATGATTAATCTCTCTTCCCTGACCGTGCTCTGCATAAATACTCAGTACTCAAATATTTCTAAAAATATTTAGTGTAGCATTTTTATAACAGAAAAATGAAATTATCAAAATCTGCATCAATAAATACCTGGCTAAATACAATTACTTTATAAAAGAAAAAATTATAAAGATCTATAAATGCTATGACAAATAGCTATCCAGTATTTGTTTAGCAATGCACAACAAAAATTTTCTGGAAGACAGTAAAAGAAAAAATTAACAGGGATTACTCTGGGGATAGAAATGGGGTGTGTATGTAAGAGGGAGGGTGGATCCAGGGAGAACCAAGGATCTGTTGGAACTGTTTCTACTCTCTTCATGTAACATTTTGTGGTGATGATAAATACATATCTACTCTTATATAGAAGAAGAATTGGGAAAAATAATTCAAGGTTAATTGTAATCACATTCTTTACTTGCCTGTCCTAAACCGCTGAGGTGATGCACTAAATTAGGGATCTTCATAGCTTTATGTGGCAAAATCAGTTACAATTTGGAAATACGACAAAGTACCTGCAAAATTGGGAGATGAATTCTAAGTGGCTGAAGTGCCCAGAGGGACCACCTGAAGCCATTTTGATGCACTGACTCACCAGCCGCTAGTGCCAGGTAACATTCTGTAGTTGTAGTTCATTTGTCTTTTGGAGTCAGGCAAGATGAGAATGATAGAGAGTCAGATGCTAGCTGGCTGGTTGGAAACATTCATGTGATTACTGTTTTGATAGAATTTAGAAGAACTCTTTTCCCTATAATACTATTTTCAGCACTCAAGGACTGTGTCATCATCCGAAGCAGCCTGTGGTCCTTCCCACAGCCTAACTGTGCTGCCAGTGGTACATCCAGGACCCGGTCACAGGGCGATGCATGTGCTGTGTGGTGTCTCTTCCACAGGAGTGAAAAATAACTTTTATGGAGGCTTTGGGAGCTGCCTGTGGCTGAGCCATGCAGTGGAGAGATGACCCATGGCTTTCAGACCACTGAGAGAAAACGGGGTGCTCTGGGGGATTACAATCAATACAGCCCAACTGGCTGAGCTACCTATATTTACTAAAAAAGATACTTCCAAAAACTCAGATTATGAAACTGACTTTTTTATTTTTATTTTTTTATTTTATTATGTTATGTTAGTCACCATATAGTACATTGTAAGTTTTTGATGTAGTGTTCCATGATTCATTGTTTTTGTATAACACCCAGTGCTCCATGCAATACGTGCCCTCCTTAATACCCATCACTGGGCCATCTCAATCCCCCACCCCCCTCCCCGCTAAAACCCTCAGTTTGTTACTCGGAGTCCATAGTCTCTCATGGTTCATCTCCCCCTCTGATTTCCCCCCCTTCATTTTTCCCTTCCTTCTCCTAATGTCCTCCATGTTATTCCTTATGTTCCACAAATAAGTGAAACCATATGATAATTGACTTTCTCTGCTTGACTTATTTCAGTTAGCATAATCTCCTCCAATCCCATCCATGTTGATGTAAAAGTTGGGTATTCATCCTTTCTGATGGCTGAGTAATATTCCATTGTATATATGGACCACATCTTCTTTATCCATTCATCTGTTGAAGGGCATCTCAGCTCTTTCCACCGTTTGGCTATTATGGACATTGCTGCTATGAACATTGGGGTGCATATGGCCCTTCTTTTCACTACATCTGTATCTTTGGGGTAAATACCTAGTAGTGCAATTGCTGGGTCGTAGGGTAGCTCTATTTTTAACTTTTTGAGGAACCTCCATACTGTTTTCCAGAGAGGCTATACCAGTTTGCATTCCCACCAGCAGTGTAAGAGGGTTCACTT
This sequence comes from Phoca vitulina, assembly GCF_004348235.1. NCBI lineage: Eukaryota > Metazoa > Chordata > Mammalia > Carnivora > Phocidae > Phoca > Phoca vitulina. The sequence continues at coordinate 234,050 of NW_022589835.1, forward strand.
TTCTTCACACCCTCACCAGCACCTGTTTTATCTTGTGTTGTTAATTTTAGCCATTCTGATCAATGATACTGACAAATTTTCTTTAAACAAACAGGATATGAGTATCTATACTGTTGAGTGAAAATTCAGACTTATCTGCTAAACAGAGGAATTTAGCAGGGGGTCCTATAGCTTTCTCTGTTTTGAGGAAGAATATCAGATCCCATGATGGGTACATAGTGGGAGACGGGAAAGTCTTGCTTTTACCCTGAATCAGGGGTACTCACACCTCAGCTTATGAAGCATCACCCAGGGAACCTGTTAAAATGCAAATTCTCATTCATTAGGTTTTTTTTTTAAAGATTTTATTTATTTGTGTGTGTGTGCGTGTGAGAGAGAGAGAGAGCACAAGCAGGGGGAGCGGCAGGCAGAGGCAGAGGGAGAAGCAGGCTCCCCGCTGAGCAAGGAGTCCAATGTGGGACTCAATCCCAGGACACTGGGATCATGACCTGAGCCGAAGGCAGACACTTAACTGACTGAGCCACAACCCAGGCGCCCCTCAATGATTAAAAAAATATATATTTTATTTATTTACTTGAGAGAGAGCAAGTGTGTGTGTGAGAGAGAGAGAGAGAGAACAAGCATGAGCTGGGGGAGCAGCAGAGGCAGAGAGAGAAGCAGGCTTCCCACTGAGCAAGGAGCCTGATGCGGGACTTGATCCCAGGACCCTGAGACCATGACCTGAGCCAAGGCAGACACTTAACTGACTGAGACACCCCATTATTTCAAATTTTTATAAATATGGCAATGCTTGCCACCTCTGTATAGTCACTTTCAACTTGCTTTTCTACTTGACATTATGCTTTTGTTGTATGTCCACATGGATAAGGCACATCCAACATGATACTCCATGTGTGATGTGTGTCCACATTAAATGTATGGAGTCAGGATGATAATCCACGTGTGATAAATCCATGGTTTGCTTATTCATGTTCCCACTGATGGGCATTTAGGTAGTTTCTACTTTTTGCTAGTGCACAAAGTGATGGAACAAACCACTGTGAACCCGTGTCCTTGTGTATATATGCAAGAACACCTAGCAGTGAAATTGTTGAATAGTAGAGTATGTGCATCTTCATCTTGAATAGATGTGCAAAGTAAGATGGTACTGTGGATTATTTGTCATTTATTTATCACCTATTATGTTCCAGGTCCTGTTTTTTTGCGAGGATACAATGGTGAGCAAAAACTACAGCCCTTCTCTTAATGAAACCCAGTACGAGAGATATTAATTAAATAATCAACTGTATGATTAGCTCTCAGGGAAATAAGAAGGCACTAGGAGAGCAGATAATGGAGGGACCTAACTCAGGCTGGTTAGGGAAAAATTATTTAGGATTTAACATGCAGCTGGGATGTGAAAAGAGCATGAATTAAGCAGGTAAATAACATTCCATGCTGAAGGAGCAATGTGTACACAAGACTTGAAGGGGGAATGTTGCCTTGGATCATGAGGTTCCTATCATATCCCTGGACCAAGGATTCCAAGGCAATCATTATGTGGGAAGAGAGATGTCTTAGTCAGGGTTCTTCAGAGAAACAACCAACAGCAGGTATACATACTTTTGGATTTGTTGTGATCTATATCTATACACACATATATACGCACATGTATATAACATGCACACATATATACATACGTATAACACATGTGTAATTACATGCATGATATTATACAATATGGTGTGCACATGTATATGCATATATACATACATTTGGAGGTTTATTATTGGAACTGGCTCATGCATTTATGGAAGACAAGAAGCCCCACTACCAGCCATTTGCAAACTGTAGAATCAGAAGAGCTGATGTAGTAATTCAGTCCAAGTCCAAAGGCTTACAAACCAGGGGCAGTTTGTAAGTACTATTCTGAGTCTGATAGCCAAAGAAGCAAATTTACCTTTCCCTTTTTTGTTTCATTCTGGCCCTCAGTGGACTCGTGATGCCCACCTCCATTGGTGAGGACGATCTATGACTTTCTTTATCCAGTTTACCCATTCAAATGTTAATCTCTTCCAGAGACACCCTCACGGACACACCCAGAAATAATGTTTGACCAGCTGTCTGGGTGTCCTGGAGCCCAGTCAGGTTGACACATAAAATCAACCATTCTGGAGACACCTCCTCTGCAATTCGGGACCAAGATCTATATGGCCTAAGCAGAACTTTGGGTAGCTTTACAGGGGCATTTTTTTTGTTTTTGTTTTTTCACAGTGGAACTTTGGATGGAGTTGAGCTTGCTCCCACCTCATGAAGGTCAGTAAGACATAGGTAGAGACTCTGGGTTGGTGTGCAGTCCAGGGATCTGAGAAGAAACCAACACATCCGTTGTATCTTAATATGTGTTATATTCCAGGAACTCCAAACTTTCAGTAACAGTGGCCAAAATCCACATCTCACTGGGATGCTATAGAGAATTCACAGAGAAATATTTTCTCAACAAAGTGTATTGAGGGTTGCATAGAAAGAGGGTATTTATAATAGGTGGGATACATCTCATAAGGGTCAGTGGTCAGAGAGCAACAAAGAACACAAACTTTAGAGATTGCCAATTTACAGGTTATTGCCCATGAATATCAAGAGTTTCCTAAGGGCTGCCTTGACATCCTTGTTCTTCAGGCTGTAGATGAGAGGGTTCAAGGTGGGGCTCACAGTGGAATAAATTACAGCCATCACCTTGCCCATCCCTGGGGAGTAGTTGGAGCCAGGACTCAGATAGGTGTAGATGATGGTGGAGTAGTATAATGTGACCACAATGAGATGGGAGGAGCAGGTAGAGAAGGCTCGCTGCTTCCTCTCGGCTGTATGAATCTTCAGGATGGTGGAGATGATGAAGCCATAGGACACCATGGTGAGCAGGAAGTTCAGCATGGCAAAGAAGATGTCAGCCATAATTGCCATGATGTTATTCACATATGTGGAGGAGCAGGAGAGTAACAGCAGAGAGGGGATCTCACAGAAGAAGTGATTAATCATGTTGGGCCCACAGAAGTTCAGCCATAACATCAGGCAGGCATTGACTCCAGCACCTAGCACGATGATGCCCCACACAGCTCCAGCCAGCACTGCACATACCCTGGGGCTCATCATGGAGCTATAGTGCAGTGGCTGGCAGATGGCCACGTCGCGGTCATAGGCCATAGCAGTGAAGAGCAGCACCTCCCCTGCCACTGACCCCGACAGGAAGTACATCCAGGTCATGCAGCCTCTGTAGGAGATGCTTCTCTTCTCTGCCACCAGGATCTTGAGCAGCTTGGGCACCACGGTGCATGCACAGATAATATCCAACACAGACAGGTTGACCAGGAGGAAGTACATGGCCGTGTGGAGCCTAGAGCTGAAGGTGGTGGCCACCACTATGAGGGAATTGCCGCAGAGTGCTGTGGTGTAGAGGCAGAGGAAGAGAACGAAGAAGAGAACCTGGAGCTGCGGCACTTCTGAGAAGCCCTGCAGGATAAATTCCATCACCAGCGTCTGATTACTCATGGCCTTTGACTGGTCTGTTCAAACTCTTTCTTGCTCTGCAGCTGGGCTGGAAAAAAGTGTGTGGAATTAATTGTCTACATAAGTAGGTCAAGATACCTTCATATGTCAGACCCTCCCAGAATTTAAATACTTTCATATTTCATTAGACTTGGGCATCACTAGCAAACAAGCTCCTCTCAGAAAAATGGGCAGGAGTGCTCACCCTGGCTCCATCTTGCCACCACTACACCTAAGACCACCTCCCCACAAACACCCCCACTGCGGCACAATGGCCTCCCACAGAGATCCTCTGACTATGCCATGTCCCTGCAATAGCCCTTCAGGAGATGATGTCCAGTGTGCAGTGGGCCTTAAAGTGTCTCCATGTCCTGTCCTGGACAGGGAGTATCCAGCATTGCCCCTGCTCTTCCCCCCTCTCCCCCTAAATGTACTATCCCACTTCCTCTGCCTGGTTCCCCTAATCCCTCCACATCCCTTGATGAGCTGCCCCAGACATGAGCTTCTTTCTCAGTGAGCATCAGACCCTGACATGGAGCCTGGGCTCTGCTTAGGGGGACATAGGATGATGCCAGGGGAAGGCAGGAGGCCAGGAGGCAGGGCAGATAAATCTGCAGTCAAGTGGGAGACCTAAGTCATCAAGGGGGACAAACATGAGGTCCAGGCTGGAAGGTATAGTCAGGACCAGACTGGGAAGGTCAGAGGTGATTCAGGCAGTTTTGGAAGCAGGGAGGAGCTTACGGGTTGAGGGTCGAGGGCAGTCACACCAGAAAAGAGCAGAGCAAAGGGGTTTCCCAGAGGAAAGTGTTGCTGATTCTGCCTCAGTGACTGCCCAGTCCTGGGAAGGATGCATCCAGGCCAGGTCAGAGCAGGCATCAAAGGGCCTGGTGGCAACTCCCAGCTGCTTCTGTAGGGGTGACCTTGTCCACAGCCCTTATTCTGGCTGATTCTGAGCTGGCACATCAGAAATTAGCACGATTGCAGATGTATTTTATATTCCTGCATCATGTTTGTTGTATAAAAACAGACACAGAGAAACATTTCAAGGATGAGCTTATAAATGACAAGTGGATAAATGTCAGGCTCATTGACAAGATGTCCATCAACAGATGAATGGATAAAGAAGATGTGGTCCATATATACAATGGAATATTACTCAGCCATCAGAAAGGATGAATACACAACTTTTACATCAACATGGATGGGATTGGAGGAGATTATGTTAAGTGAAATAAGTCAAGCAGAGAAAGTCAATTATCATATGGTTTCACTTATTTGTGGAACATAAGGAATAGCATGGAGGACATTAGGAGAAGGAAGGTAAAAATGAAGGTGGGAAAATCGGAGGGAGAGATGAACCATGAGAGACTATGGACTCTGAGAAACAAACAGGGTTTTAGAGGGGAGGGGGGAGGGGGGATTGGTTAGCCTGGTGATGGGTATTAAGGAGGGCACATACTGCATGGAGCAATGGGTATTAAACGAAAACAATGAATCATGGATCTTTACATCAAAAACTAACTATGTATTGCATGGTGACTAACATAACATAATAAAATAAAAAAAATTAAAGAAAAATAAAATGGGTCTATTGCAGACAGCATATTGATGGGTCTTGTTTTTTTTTTTTTTCTTAATCCAATCTGATACCCTGTGTCTTTTGTTTTTGTTTTTTTTTTAAAGATTTTATTTATTTATTTGACAGAGAGAGAGACAGCGAGAGAGGGAACACAAGCAGGGGGAGTGGGAGAGGGAGAAGCAGGCTTCCCGTGGAGCAGGGAGCCCGATGCGGGGCTTGATCCCAGGACCTGGAATCATGACCTGAGCCGAAGGCAGACGCTTAACGACTGAGCCACCCAGGCGCCCCACCCTGTGTCTTTTGATTGGAACATTATGCCCCTTTACGTTCACAGTAATTACTGAAGATGAATTTAGTGCCATTGTACCTGTAAAGTCCCTGTTTCTGTATATTGTCTCTGTTTCTGTATGGTCTCTTTCTCCACTTAAAGGATCCCCTTTAATATTCTTTTTTTTAAAGATTTTATTTATTTATTTGACAGAGACAGAGATATCGAGAGCAGGAACACAAGCAGGGGGAGTGGGAGAGGGAGAAGTAGGCTTCCTGCCAAGCAGGGAGCCCTATGTGGAACTCAGTCCCAGGACCCAGGGATCATGACCCGAGCCGAAGGCAGATGCTTAATGACTGAGACACCCAGGCGCCCCCCCCCCCCACCCGCCCCGCCGCTTTAATATTCTTGCAGGGCTAGTTTAGGGATCACAAATTCTTTTAGTTTCTGTTTGTTCTGGAAGCTCTTTATCTCTTCTTGTATTCTGAATGACAGCCTTGCTGGATAAAGTATTCTTGGCTGCATATTTTTCTCATTTAGCCCCTTGAATATATCATACCAGTCCTTTCTGGCCTGCCAGGTATCTGTGGACAGGGCTGATGCCAGTCTTATGTTTCGGCCTCTGTAGGTTAAGGATCTGTTGTCCTGAACTGCTTTCAGGATTTTCTCTTTATCTCTGAAATTTGAAGTTTCACTATCATATGTCTAGGTGTTGACCTATTTTTATTGATTTTGAAGGTGGGGATTATCTGTGCCTGCTAGACTTGGATGCATGTTTCCTTCCCCAGATTAGGGAAATTCTCCATTATAACTTATTCAAATAAACCTTCTGCCCCCTCTCCTCTTCTTCTGGGACTCCAATTATTCTAATGTTATTTCACTTTATGGTATCACGTATCTCGAATTATCCCCTTGGGAGTCAGTAGTTATTTATCTCTCTTTTTCTCAGCTTCCTCATTTTCCATCACTTTGTCTTCTATATCACTGATTTTCTCTTCTGCCTCATTTATCTTAGCAGTTAGAGCCTCCATTTTTTACTGCATCTCAGTAATAGCCTTTCTGATTTCGACTTGTTTAGATTTTAGTTATTTTATTCCTCCAGTAAGGGATTCTCTAGTATCTTCTATGATTTTTTCAAGCCCAGCTAGTATCTTTATAATTATTGTTTTGAATTTTAGTTCTGAATCTTACTTATATTCATATTGAGTAAATGCCTGGCAGTGAGTACTGCCTCCTGTTTGTTTTTTGGGGTGAGTTTCTCCATCTCATCATTATGTCCAGAAAAGAATAGATGAAAGAGAGAGAAAATACAAAAATAGCAACAACAACACCAGAACAATACAAACAAAACAAATCAGAAGAAAATAGTAACAGAGAGAGAGAGAGAGAGAGAGAAATCAAACAAAAAGTAAAACAGAACAAACAATAAACTAGCCCCTGGCTGTATTTTGGTCTGTTTATTAGAAGAAACTAGATCCCACAATAGGAAAGAAAGAAAAACTTATATATATGCAAAAATAGAATTGAATACAAAGACAGGAAACCACAATTGAAAAACATATATATAGCATAAACATAAAAATTAAAATTAAAAAGGACTTAAAAAAAGAATTGATAAAATAAGAATAGCTGAATGGGTATTAAGAAGGGCACATATGGTGATGAGCACTGGGTGTTATGTGCCACTAATGAATTGCTGAACTCTACACCAAAAACTAATGATGTACTATATGTTGGCTAACTGAACATAATTAAAAAAAAAAAAGGAAAGAAAAAAAATAAAACGGGGGCGCCTGGGTGGCTCAGTCTTTGAGCGTCTGCCTTCAGCTCGGGTGATGATCCCAGGGTCCTGGGATCGAGCCCTGCATCGGGCTCCCTGCTCAGCGGGGAGCCTGCTTCTCCCTCTCCCACTCCCCCTGCTTGTGTTCCCTCTCTCACTGTGTCTGTCTCTGTCAAATAAATAAAATTAAAAAAAGAAAAGAAAAAAGAAAACGGGAAGATTAAAGAATAATAATAAAAAAAACCCCACGAATTGTATATACAATTTTCCTCAAAGGCTGAAGTCTTGCAGGTCTCTATGATGGGTGAACTTGGTATTCACCCCAAATTCCTGCTGGTCTTCTGGGGGAGGGCCCTGTTGAGCTGATTCTCAGGTGTCTTTTCCCAGGAGGAATTGCACTGCCCTTGCCAGGGGGCTGGGTTCAGTGTAAGCAGTTCTGGAGCTGGTGGAGGCAGGGTTAAAAATGGTGGCGCTCCACCATCAGCTCTGAAGCTGAAAGTTAGCACCCCCACTCTTCAGTGCACCCTCATAGAAAAGCAGTCAATCACTCTTGTCTCCCTGGTTTGCATCCATACTCTGTGTTTGCTCAGCCTGTGACTGTTTTTATTTCAGACTTGTGACCCCCCCCTTTGAGTCCCCAAACTTCACGGACTCCTGTGGGGTGAACCTGTGCTGCTCCTCTCAGGGAATGGAGGAGGGTCCTGCCCCAGTTCTGCTTCTTGCTGGGCACCTGCTCAGAGAGCGGTCACCCAACTTTGGGTGGTTCCCAGTTTATGGCAACACGGAGCAGAAAGCTGGTGCCCTGGCTCGCTGTTTGCAGCCAGCTTCCCTGCTCCGATGTCTGGGAGCTCTGCTGCACTTAGGCACTCCTGTTCTGTTTGGGACCCTGGGGATCCTGAGACCATGCTGTCGCACCTGAGGTTCCACCTTGCTTCAGCACCTGATCACCTTTCAGGCAGACTTTTAAAAGTTCTGATTTTGCACTCTGTTGCTTATAACACTTTCTGGTAGCCAGCTTAAAGAAGCTCCCTCCCCCGTGGTTTATCTTTCGCTATATCACCTCAGATTCACTTCTCTGCACTTCCTACCATTGCTTTTCTATTTGTAGAATTGCAGCAATTCTTTTCTTAGATTTTTGGTTGATTTCACAGGTGTTCAGAATGATTTGGTAACTATCTAGCTGAATTCCAGGGACCAGACAACATTAGGGTCCCCTACTCCTCTGCCATCTTAACTCCCCTCCCTCCATGCATTTATTAAGAATTTTTAGCTCACAGCCCAGTGCCAGGCCCCGGCTGGGTCTCAGGGCTGCCATGGTGGACTGACTACACTGTGCCTTTCTAAAGTACAGATACAGCACACAAATGGCACATGCAGTTACCAACAGGCCCTGCACTGGACCCTGCAGCAGGTCTGCTTTTTCCCTCCATGCGCCCACTCCTGAGTACTTCCCTCCACCCAGGACCTCCCTCCATGCAAGGCCTGCACTGCAGTTCCCATGCCACCTCACTGGATGTGAGGACCAGGCTGTCCTGTCCACGTACATCCCTGCCCTAAGACCAGTGGACAGGGGCCAGTGGGTGTGGGAGAATGAAAGTCCACCCCTTTACCCATGCCAATTTCATGTTCCAGAGCGGCCTGCAGGATCAGACCAAGGTTGAGGCTTCAACTGGAGTCAGTCACACTCATATTTGGTTCTGTGTCCTTCCCTAGGCTGGTTTCTCTGGAGTGATGCTTTAATAAATCACTTCCACAAAGTGCTGTCTCAGGGCCTATTTCTAGGAAGCCCCTCGAGGCAGTCAGCAATGGCTAGCTGACGTGTGTTCAGGCTGAGGAGCAGCTACAATTCAAGTGGACAGGAGCACCAGTGGGGAGCACGTGTACCAGGGAAGCTTTAGGGCTGCCAACGCAGAAGGAGCAGCACCAGCTCACCAAGGACCAAGACAGGCTCAGCACTTCCAAAGACTTCCACACAATTCCATCCTCCTAGGAGTTCCATTTGAAGGGATGCATGTGACTTTTAAGTCTCATTTTCAGAAAATGTCCCCTTACAATTTCCACCCTCTATGCCACTAAAGGGTTCCCTCCCTGTCCACTGGAGCCTCCCGGGGACAGGTCTCCCTTGAGAGGACTGCATGAAGACATGCTTGGACGTGTAGTTCAGGCTTTGGAAACTGCACTTTGCTTCTTGACTTTAGTTACAGGCAAAGCTTGTCATGGCAGCCCTAAAACCCCAAACAACTGTGTGGCCCAATTCTAAACTCCTCAAAACCACATATAAAAGTCCAGCCCCTGGGTTCTCCAGAAGGACATGGGGACATCATTCACTCAGGAAGTGATTATTGTGTTGTGCTTAGCTTGAACAAAGCAGATGGAAACTTTGAGGACACAAAGTCTACATTCGAGAATGTGAGGCATTCATGCATTCAACTGACTTCAGATGCCTTCCACATGCAAATTACTATTCTAGATGTTGGGAATACAACCTGGAACTGAACAGACAAAAGTCCATGTACTCATGGGGCTTGTGTTCTAGTAAAATATACTTGGGTAAATAAACATTAAGGTTTCAAAAAATAAACAGAGTGCTATAGTGTGAATAGCCGGAAGAGAACTTTCAGATAAGGGGACAAACAGAGACTCTGTGGGTGGCATTTCATCTGAGGCCTGAGTGAGACCAAAGTTCAAGCCAGGTGCAGGGGCAGGACAGTGGGCAGGCTGGACATTGGCTTTTCCTGCTCCCTGGAGCCCTGAGAGTGCCTGTTCTAAGGACCTTGGACAGCTTAGTTGAAGTGCCACGTGGAACATTGCAGCTCCTACAGGGAAAACACATTATGTACAAATCTATTGCTTTCTTGCATTTTGCCACTTAAATCAGATTCTCTAAGTCCTATTTTGAGATTAGCTGGTTAACACCCAAAAATTCAACATTGGCCATTTCCCTTCATTTGTTAGATGTTGGAAAATACTTTCTTGAGGGCCACGTTGACATCCTTGTTCCACAGAGAGTAGATGAGGGGGTTCAAGGTGGGGCTGATTGTCTTGTACAGCATAGCAGCAACTTTGCCATTTTCCATGGAGGAGCTGAAGCCTGGGCAGATGTATGTGTAGATGATGGTGGAGTAGTACCAGGCAGCCACCAGGAGGTGAGACAAGAAATGTCCACCACTTGCCCACGACTGAGTGCATGCCCAGGATGCTGGTGATGATGCAGCTGTAGAGCACCAGGGTGAGAAGGAAGTTGACTACTTCAGAATAAATGTCCGCAATGACGATCATAATGTTGTTCAGGGCTGTTGGGCTACTGGAGAGCAGCAGCAGCTTGGGGACTTAACGCAGAAAGTGATGGATTTGACAGGGACCCCAGAATGTTAACCTGGTCATCATGCCTGTGTGCACAGATATGCTGACTGCAAAGACTGCCCACATGCTGCCTGAGAGCAGGGCACAGATGGGCCAGCTCCTCAGCGTGCTGTAGTGCATTGGGTGGTAGATGGCCACATAACGGTCACAGGCCACAGCCCTGAGCAGCAGTGGCTTGGCCCCCAGGAACCATATCAGGAAGAAGACCTGGACCAGGCAGCCCTGGTTGGAGATGGTGTCCCCCTGGACCACCAGGTTCTCCAGCAATTTGGGGAGAATAGTGGATGTGCAGGTGGTGTCTACAAGGGCCAGGTTGGTGAGAAAGAGGTTCACTGGGGCATGGAGCCTGGATGCAGGCTGATGGCAATGACAATGAAGGCATTTCCTGTGAAAGCCCCAAAGTAGAGGAGGAAGGACACAGCCAAGAAGAGACCCTGAAGCCCAGGGTCCCCTGAGAAATGCTGCAGGACAACCTCCTCCACAGCTGTGGGGTTGTTTGTGGCCATTCAGTAGGTGGGGCCCTCTGGCCCGTGGATGCAGCCCTGCCTGCAAAGGGAAGCACAGGGTGGGCGGGGCAGCCTCTGTGGGAATGCTTGCTGTCTGGAACTTTGCTGTGCAAAGCACATAATGAAGATGCCAACAAAGGTCCCTAGGCTCAGGGAGACAGAGAATTAACTCTCCTCCTGGATCCCCTCCCTGCCAGCCCTTCCTAGCCCTGCAGACACCCCTCCCCATGACAGCCTGCTTTTGGCTGGGTCGACATCACATCACAAATTACACAGAAAGCTCAACATGAGCTTTTCCTCACTTTGATTTCGAACATTTCCTACATTATCCAGGAACAAAAAGCTCACTGTTGCACTGTGTGCCTGGCACTGCCATGGTGAGCACGTCTCCATCAGCAAGCCAAGCACCAGACTGCAGATTCCTGGAAGGAGAATCCAGTCAGTTGGGGCCTTAAGGACAGGATGGAATTTTCACCTGTGGGGTCTTCGAGCTGGGCAGTCAGGGGGAGCACAGGGTCTTGGAGGGGAGTGAGTGGCTTGGGGCACAGCCTGGTCATGGCTGGGGCACCAGAGGGCTTGGCTGCTTTGGGAAGGTCACTCTCGGCTATCAGAGTCATCTGCGGACTGACCTGGCCACAGCACTTCAGTTGAAGCCACAGCTGCCCAGCTCTGCCTAGGCCATTCCAGGCTGCATCCTTGTGATGAGATGGGGAGAGTGTGGGTCACCCAGCCTCCTGGTTTTAACCCCATCCCCTGCTCCTGAGCTGGACAAGAAGCTTGTCCCTTCTCTGGGCCAGGGACTGGGATACAGGAAGAAAGGCACAGACCCAGTTCAGCGCAGCTACACGACCTTGGCCAACACATCCACCCAGCTCCCAGGTCTGTGTATCCCCAGCCCTCAACCCTTCTGGGGCCACCCAGTCTCCCTGGGTAGGACAGGGCCTAGCTCATTCGAGGAGAGCATCTTCCTCATGCCCATGGAGCAATTAGATGGTGCATGAGGGAAACAAGGCCAGCCCGATCTCCCTCCCTGGGGCCAACCTCCATGCAGTCCCAGGGGCATCAGGTAGGAGCATCCATGGCCTGCCCTGGGGGCTCATGTGGGTTGTGGGCTACCAGGCACAAGTGTTAACAACATGGCACATCTCAAACAGAGGAAGTTTGTCTTATCCTGGGTGGAATCTGAACAAAGACACGCCAATTTACAGAAATATGTCACCAGCTGCAGTCAGTTATGGTGGAGCTCCAACGCTGTAGAGCTCTTGGTTTCCTGAGAGCCCCGCCTGCTGCATATCTAACCCTCTTCCCTTTTTGCTCCCACCCCTGCAGAGCCAAGGTGCCGTTGAGTCAGCAGGATGGGGCTCCCCACCTGCTGGTCACTGCTAGCCCTGTCCCATGCCAGATGCCACACACACCCCTTCTCAGCAGTCACCCAGGACCTGCTGTGTGCAGGTGGGAATTCCTAAAGCCTCTTCTGGTTGCAGCATCTGAGCTGCCCAAGCTCCCCTTTGGCACTCCGGGCATCTGCCTGTGTGACTGGCTACCCACCCAGATTCATAAAACCCCAACTGCAGGCTCATTGGGTCTTTCTCGTAAAGATCCTGACCTACTTAGAGATCAAACCACACTGCTGGGTTTCTCCCTCCTCCTAATGTGGTGCACAGATAGGTCACAGATGAACAGATGTGCTGGAGGTCTCTGAGGACTTTGCAATTTCAAACTGAAGCAGTGAAAGCCATGAGCAAAGCAATTTCCTATCATTTTTTCCACAATAAAATAGGTGGGGGCAAAACCAAATCTGCCTTTTGAGAAACATCAAAAGGAAAATTAGGGAAGATAGTCCCCAAAGCAAGAGGAGTTAATGACAGAAAGATACTCACTGTGGATGTAAGGGGTACACCCCATATCGTCTCCTATCTAAATATAAGACATCCATATTTTCATGCAAAGACACAGGAAATTCTTACTCTGGTGGGAAAGAGGATGGGGCATGAGGCTGAGACCATCCTCCCTGTTCCGTGACTCCCTTGTTTGCTGTGAACCTGTAAGTGGAGCCAATACCTTTGAGGGGATGTTTGGGTGCTGGCGAGCTCAGAGCACAAGGAGCAATTACCTCCACTTGGAGGTAAACAAGGACCCTGTGAGCACTGAAAAGGGTCAGGGTGCCTGGGGCCACAGGGACAGTGCTCCCTTGGGCATGGGTGTGAAGGCAGTGTGAGGTGACAGCCTCTTTCTTGTAAACGATCTCAGATAAGAGTCATGTAAAACGAATCCCCACAGGAAAGATGGGATTTTATTTCAAATAGAATTTATTTCTTGGAACAGCTTCGGACTTACATAAGAACTGAGAAGACAGTACAGGGAGTACAGACCCAGTTTCCCTTATTAGTAACAACTTCCATTACTATGGGATATTTGTTATTTGTAATGAATCAATATTGACATATTATCACCAACTAAAGTCCATAATTGATTCAGATTGCCTTAGTTTTTACCCTAAGTTTGTCCTTTTTTTCTCCCAGGATCACACCCAGGACATCACATGGCATTTAGGGTCCTCTTGCCTGACTTGTTCTCATACTTTCCTTGGTTTTGATGACCTTGGCAGTTTTGAGGAGTGTTGGCCAGGAATTTTGTGGAGTGTTCTTCTATTGGGATTTGTCAGCTGAGTTTCTCATGATCAGACTAGGGTGGTGTGTTTCAGGAGGAAGGTCACAGGTTGAGGTGCCACCCTCACATCATCACGCCGGGAGACATCCATCATTGATTTTCACTGTTGATGTTGGTTTGGAGAAGATGGGTTTTTTCATAACCATTTTTTAAGTGCCCAGCCCAATGCTGGGTGTCCCAGTGTCAGGGGAGGAGAGTCCTCCTCAACCCCAGCCCCCATGCCCCTCGGGGCTCTGGCAGTGGGTGATGAGGCACAGTGAGCTCATTGCAGGTAGCTCTTTCACCTGAATGGTCAGGAGGCTCACAACTGGAGTATCTGTTGGTGGTCTGTCTACAACATGCCCAACATATAAAAAATAGTATGTACAAGGAAAATCTAGTAATTTATATATATATATTTAAAGATTTTATTTATTTATTTGAGAGAGAGAATGAGACAGAGAGAGAGAGAGCATGAGAGGGGGGAGGATCAGAAGGAGAAGCAGACTCCCCGCCGAGCAGGGAGTCCGATGCAGGACTCGATCCCGGGACTCCAGGATCATGACCTGAGCCGAAGGCAGTCACCCAACCAACTGAGCCACCCAGGCGCCCCTCTAGTAATTTATATTTGTGACCAAGTTCAGAATACAAGACATACAGATATTAGTCATTGCAAAAGAGCCAAAGAAGGAGCCATTATTAATTTGAAGTGGTTCTTAACTTCACAAAAGGAATAACTACTGGTCCCATGCCTCCTAATTCCTTCACCTCAATTATCAGCACAAGGTTTAGGCTCTGACCAATAATTATTTATTTCATGTGACAGTAAATGCAATAGAGTTTCAGCAACTCAAGATCTGAATGATTCCTCTACTTTATTTATATGTGATACAACATTTGGCTATGTCTGATTTTCCTAATTGACACATTCCCTTAAAGAGATGATGTCTATCCATAAAAATAATCCTTGAACTTTGACTTTACCTCATAGCCCACAACATGTAGCCATAATTTATAGCACATAAGCCTCAATATGTGTGCTAATTTAGTTAATAACAATCTGGTAGGCAACTGCCACATGGTTAGAACTGTCCCAGGGCTATGAGAATTCTCAGCATAGTGCAAGAGTCTCTCTTCTCCAGAGGTTTCCAGGTCCACAAGGCAGCAAGCCTCAGCAGGATACCGATGGACCCAACAACACTCTTCCTGACTTCAACCTTTCTATGAAGCTACAGTAATCAAGGCAGTATGACACTGGCATAAAGACCAACATATAGATCAATGGACTACAACTCAGAGTACAGAAATAAGCCCATGTAACTATGGCCAACGATTTTTGACAAACCTACCAAGACCATTCAGTGGGGAAGGAAGTCTTTTCAACAAAGTGGTGTTGGGACAACTGGACATCTATCTGCAAAAGAATGTAGCTGGACCCCTGCCTCATGCCATATACAAGAATTACCCATAAAGGGTCAAAACCTAAGAACAAAAACTATAAAACATTTAGAAGAAAATGTAGAGGCATCTATATCATCATGACTTGAATTTGGCAGTGTCTTCTTAGATATGACACCAAAAGGACTGGCAACCCAAGAAAAATAGATTAATTAAACTTCAAATTTTAAAACTTTATGTGTCAAAAGATACCATCAAGAAATTGAAAATGTCACCTAGCAAATGAGAGGAAATATTTGCAAAT
The DNA here is from genome assembly GCF_004348235.1 of Phoca vitulina. Lineage (NCBI taxonomy): Eukaryota > Metazoa > Chordata > Mammalia > Carnivora > Phocidae > Phoca > Phoca vitulina. The sequence continues at coordinate 249,419 of NW_022589835.1, forward strand.
CATACATCTGATAAGGGAACTTGTATCTAGGATTAAAAAAACTCTTACAATTCAATAACACAAAGACAAATGACCTGATTTAAAAAATGTGCTGTGATGAGCACTGGGTGTTATACTGAACTAATGAATCATTGAACACTGCATCAAGGACTACTTATGTACTATACAGTGGCTAACTGAACATAATAAAAGAAGAAAAAATTGGCAAAGGATCTGAATAGAAATTGCTCAAAAGAAGATATATAAATGGCCAATGAATACATGAAAAGATGCTCAACATCACAAGTCATGAAGGAGATGCAAATCAAAACCACATGAAGCACTACTTTTCACTGACTAGGACAGCTATAAACAAAAAGATAGACAATAGGTGTGGCCAAGGATGTGGCGAAATCAGACTACTCATGCCCTGGTGGTAGGAACAAAAATTGGTGCAGACACTTTAGAGAATAAATCCTTTTTTTTTTTCATTTTTAAATTTTTTAAAATTTAAATTCAATTAATTAACATATAATGTATTATTGGTTTCAGAGGTAGAGGTCAGTGATCCAGCAGTCTTATATACCCAGTGCTCATTACATCACATGCCCTCCTTAATGTCTATCACCCAGTTACCCTATCCTCCCACCTCCCTCCCCTTCAGCAAACCTCAGTTTGTTTCCTATGATTCAGAGTCTCTTATGGTCTCTGATTTCATCTTGTTTTATTTTTCCTACTTCCCCTATGATCTTCTGTTTTGTTTCTTAAACTCCACATATGAGTGAGATCATATGATAATTGTCTTTCTCTGATTGACTTATTTAACTTGGCATAATACCCTCTAGTTCCACTCATGTCATTGCAAATGGCAAGATTTCATTTTTTTGAGGGCTGAGTAGTATTCCATTGTATATATATACCACATCTTCTTTATCATTCATCTGTTGAAAGATATCTTGGCTCTTTCCATAGTTTGGCTATTGTGGACATCACTGCTGTAAATGTTAGTGTGCAGGTGCCCCTTCGGATCACTACATTTGCATCCTTGGGGGTAAATACCCAGTAGTGCAATTGCTGGGTGATAGGGTAGCTCTATTTTCAACTTTTTGAGGAACCTCCATACTGTTTTCTATAGTGGCTGCAGCAACTTTCATTCCCACCAACAATGGAAGAGGGTTTCCTCTTTCTTGGCATCCTTGCCAACATCTGTTGTTTCCTACTTGTTAATTTTAGCCATTCTGACTAGTGTGAGGTGGTATTTCATTGTGGTTTTGATTTGTATTTCCCTGATGGCAAGTGATGTGGAATATTTTTTCATGTGTCTGTTGACCATTTGTATGTCTTCTTTGGAGTAATGTCTGCATGTCTTCTGCCCATTTCTTTCTTTTTTCTTTATTTAAATTCAATTAGCCAACATATAGTACTTCATTCATTTTTGATGTAGTGTTCTTAGTTGGATTATTTGTTCTCTGGGTGTTGAGTTTGATAAGTTCTTTATAGATTTTGGATACTAGCCCTTTATCTGATATGTCATTTGCAAATATCTTCTCCCATTCTGTCGGTTGTCTTTTGGTTTTGTTGACTGTTTCTTTTGCTGTGCAAAAACTTTTTATCTTGATGAAGTCCCAATAGTTCATTTTTGCCCTTGCTTC
>NW_022589835.1:281049-323186 GCF_004348235.1 Phoca vitulina
GATCTCCTGTTGAGTTTGTAGGTGTTCAGAATGGTTTGATCCCTATCCAGCTGAATTCCTGAGAGGAGACGAAATCCAGGTCTCCTACTCCTCCGCCATCTTGCTCCGCCCCCACATCATTAGTTTTTGATGTAGTGTTCAATGATTCATTAGTTGCATATAAGTCTATTCCTACCATTTTTTTCTTCTTGTTTTAGTTGGGCGGATAGTGTTTTCAAGGAATTGGCCCATTCATCTAGTTTACCATGTTTGTGACATAGAGTTGTTCAGTATTCCTTGATTATCCTTTTAACTTCCATGACATCTGTAGTGATCATCTCTCTTTCATTTTTGATTCTATTTGCATCCTCTTACTTCTTTTCTTAGTCAGATTTTATTGGTCTTTTCAAGGAACCGCCTTTGCTTTTGTTGATTTTCTCTATCGATTTACTCTTTCAAATTTTATTGATTTCTGCTCTAATTAATATTATTTCTTTTCTCTGCTTACTTTGGCTATAATTTGCTCTTACTTTTCTATTTTCCTAAGGTGGGAACTTAGGTCACTCATTTTAGGTCTTCCTTCTTTCTAGTCTGTGCGCTCAGTGCTTTCAGTCATCCTCTATGTGCAGCTTTCAGTATATTTCACAGATTTTGATAAATTGTGTTTTCAGTTTCATTTAGTTTAAGATATTTTAAAATTTCTTTTGATTTATTCTTTGATCCATGTATTATTTAGAAATATATTGTGTAATCACATATTTTGGGATTTTGCAGTTATTCTTCTCTTATGGACTTCTGCTTAATTCCATTGTGGTCTGAGAGCAGACATGGTATGACTTCTATTCTTTTAAATATGTTAAGGTGTGGGAGTTCCTGGGTGGCTCAGTCAGTTGAACATCCGACTCTTGGTTTTGGCTCAGGTCATGATATCACGGGTCATGAGATCTAGCTCCACCTCAGGCTTCATGCTCTGCAGGGAGTCTGCTTGAGATTCTCTCTCTCCCTCTCCCTCCGACTGCTCTCTCTCTCTCTAAAATAAATAAATAAATCTTTAAAAAAATAAAGTGGGTTTCTTGTAGACAACATATAGTTGGGTCCTCTTTTTTGATCATTATGACAATCTCTGTCTTACTTGGTGCATTTACACCACTGACATTCAAAGTGATACTTGATATAGTTGGATTAATATCTACCATATTTATTACTGTTTTCTATTCATTGCCCTTGTTCTTTGTTCCTATTTTTATCTTCCACTCTTTTACTATCTTTTTCTTAGTTTTAATTGAGTATTTTACGTAATTTCCTTTCCTTTCCTTTCTTAGCTAATCACTTATACTTCTTTTTTTCCAAGTTTTTATTTAAATTCCAGCTAGTTAACAAAAGCACAATACTAATTTCAGGTGTAGAGTTTAGTGATTTAACACTCACATACAACACCTGGTGCTCATCACTATGGTGCCCTCCTTAAGCCCATCACCTGTTTAACCCATGCCCCCCCACCTTCCCTCTAGTAACCATCAGTTTGTTCTCTATAGTTAAGAGTCTATTTCTTATTTTGCCTCTCTTTTCTCCCCCATGTTCATTTTTTTTTCTTAACTTCCACATGTGAGTGAAATCGTATGGTATTTGTCTTCCTCTGACTTTATTTTGCTTAGCAAAATACTCTCTAGCTCCTTTAATGTCATTGCAATTGGCAAGATTTCATTCTTTTTTATGGCTGAGTAATATTCCATTGTACATATATACCACATCTTCTTTATCCATTCATCAGTTGATAGATATTTGGGCTTTTTCCATAATTTGGCTATTGTTGATAATGCTACTATTAACAAAGTGCAACATCCATTCATGATAAAAACCCTCAACAAAGTAGGGTTAGAGGGAACATGCCTCAACATCATAAAGGCCATATACAGAAAATCCACAGCTAATATCATCCTCAATGGGGAAAAACTGACAACCTTTCCCTTAAGGTCAGGAACATGACAGGATGCCCACTCTCACCACTGTTGATCAGTATAGTACTAAAAGTCCTAGCCTCAGCAATCAGACAACAAAACGAAATAAAATGTATTCAAATTGGCAAGAAGAAGTCAAACTTTCACTATTTGCAGATGCCATGATACTCTATAAGAAAACCCAAAAGACTCCACCAAAAAATTGCTAGAACTGATACAGGAATTCAGTAAAGTCACAGGATACAAAATTAATGTAGATTTCTATCTGTTGCATTTCTCTATACCAATAACGAAGCAGCAGAAAGAGAAATCAAGGAATCAATCCCATTTGCAATTGCACCAAACATAAAATACCTAGCAATAAACCAAACAAAAGAAGTAAAAGATCAGTACTCTGAAAATTAAGAAATAATTTACAGTGGTTGCCTGGGAGTTTGCATTTACAACTACTCTAAATCCTCTTTAAAGTAGTAGTATACCACTTGACAGGTATAACAAATTCCTAATTCCTTCTTCCCTTGTATTATCATTGCCATTCATTTCACTTACATGAAAGTATATATATATATATATATATATTATGTATAATATATATTCTCCCTTACATTATATGTAATTATATAGATCCAAGTTTCTGATCTATATTATTTTCATCCTTTTAACATTTTCTGCAATGCAGGTCTACTGGAAACAAATACCCTTGATTTTTGTTTATCTGAGAAAGTATTTTTCCTTCACTTTTGGAGGATAATTTTGCAGGATGCAGCATTCTAGGTTGGTGGGTTTTTCTCTCAACACGTTTAATATTTCATTCCACTCTCTGGTTCCCTGCCTGGTTTCCAAGGAGAAGTTGGATGTAATTCTTATCTCTGCTCTGCTGTAGGTAAAATGTTTTCTTCCCCTGGCCCTCTTTCAGGATTTTTCCTTTACTTTTGATTTTCTACAGTTTGAATATGATATATGATATTCCTAGATGTAGTGTTTTTGGCACTTAAACTGCTTGGTGTTTTCTGAGATTCCTGATTGGTGTCTGACATTAATTTGGGGGAAATCTCAGTTATTATTGTTTCAATGTTTCTTCTGGTCCTTTCTCTCTTTTCTCTCCTTTGGGTCTTCCCATTACATGTATGTTACATATTCTGTAGTTGTCCTACATCCTTGGATATTCTGATACTTTTTTCCAGTCTTTGTTATCTTTGCTTTTGTTTTTTTGATGATGCTATTGATATATTTACTAACTCATAGATTCTTTCTGCAGCTGTGTCCAGTCTACTAATGAGCCTATCAAAGGCATTCTTCATTTATGTTATAGTAATGCATATATATGGCATTTCTTTTTTGGTTCTTTCTTAGGATTTTCACCTCTCTGTTTACATTGCCCACCCCTTCTTGCATACTGTCTGCTTTATCTCTTAGGACCCTTAGCATATTATTATTATTATTTTTTGTAGTTTTTAATTTTATTATATTATGTTAGTCACCATACAATACCTCATTAGTTTTTGATGTAGTGATCCACGATCCATTGTTTTCGTATAACACCTAGTGCTCCATGCAGTACGTGCCCTCCTTAATACCCATCATCCGGCTAACCAATCCCCCCTCCCCCCTCCCCTCTAGAACCCTGTTTGTTTCTCAGGTCCATAGTCTCTCATGGTTCATTTCTCCCTCCAATTCCCCCCCCCCATTTTTCCCTTCCTTCTCCTAATGTCCTCCATGTTATTCCTTATGTTCCACAAATAAGTGAAACCATATGATAATTGACTTTCTCTGCTTGACTTATTTCGCTTAGCATAATCTCCTCCAGTCCCATCCATGTTGATGTAAAATTGGGTATTCATCTTTTCTGATGGCTGAGTAATATTCCATTGTATATATGGACCACATCTTCTTTATCCATTCATCTGTTGAAGGGCATCTTGGCTCTTTCCACAGTTTGGCTTTTGCGGACATTGCTGCTATGAACATTGGGGTGCATAGGGCCCTTCTTTTCACTACATCTGTGTCTTTGGGGTAAATACCCAGGAATGCAATTGCTGGGTCATAGGGTAGCTCTAATTTTAAATTTTTGAGGCACCTCCACACTGTTTTCCAAAGTGGCTGTACCAACTTGCATTCCCACCATCAGTGTAAGAGGGTTCTCCTTTCTCCACAACCTCTCCAACATTTGTTGTTTCTTTCCCTGTCCATTTTGGCCATTCTAACTGGTGTAAGGTGGTATCTCAGTTTGGTTTTGATTTGGATTTCCCTGATGGCTAATGATGATGAACATTTTTTCATGTGTCTGTTAGCCATTTGTATGTCTTCTTCAGAGAAGTGTCTGTTCATCTCTTCTGCCCACTTTCTGACTTGATTATTTGTTTTTTGGGTGTTGAGTTTGAGATGTTCTTTATAGATCTTGGATACCAGCCCTTTATCTGTAGTGTCATTTGCAAATATCTTCTCCCATTCTGTGGGTTGCCTCTTTGTTTTGTTGACTGTTTCCTTTGCTGTGCAGAAGCTTTTTATCTCGATGAAGTCCCAAAAGTTCATTTTTGCTTTTGTTTCACTAGCTTTTGGAGATGTATCTTGAAAGAAGTTGCTGTGGCCGATGTCAAAGAGGTTACTGCCTATGTTCCCCTCTAGGATTTTGATGGATTCCTGTCTCACATTGAGGTCTTTCATCCACTTTGAGTTTATCTTTGTGAGTGGTGTTAGAGAATGGTCGAGTTTCCTTCTTCTGCATGTGGCTGTCCAATTTTCCCAGCACAATTTATTGAAGAGACTGTCTTTTTTTCATTGCATATTTTTTCCTGCTTTGTCAAAGATTATTTGGCCATAGAGTTGAGGGTCCATATCTGGGTTCTCTATTCTGTTCCATTGGTCTGTATGTCTGTTTTTGTGCCAGTACCATGCTGTCTTGGTGATCACTGATTTGTAATATAGCTTGAAATCGGGCAACGTGATGCCCCCAGCTTTGTTTTTCTTTTTCAACATCTCCTTGGCAATTCGGGGTCTTTTCTGATTCCATACAAATTTTAGGATTGTTTGTTCCAGCACTTTGAAAAATGTCTTTGGAATTTTGATCGGGATGGCATTGAAGGTATAGATTGCTCTGGGTAGCATAGACATTTTAACAATGTTTATTCTTCCGATCCATGAGCATGGAATATTTTTCCATCTTTTTGTGTCTTCTTCAATTTCTTTCATGAGTGTTTTGTAGTTCCTAAAGTATAGATCCTTTACCTCTTTGGTTAGGTTTATTCCGAGGTATCTTATGGTTTTTGGTGCTATTGTAAATGGAATCGTTTCTTTAATTTCTCTTTCTACAGTTGCGTTGTTAGTGTATAAGAAAGCAACTGATTTCTGTGCATTGATTTTTGTATCCTGCCACATTACTGAATTGCTGGGTGAGTTCTAGTAATTTGGGGGTGGAGTCTTTTGGGTTTTCCACATAAAGTATCATGTCGTCTGTGAAAAGAGAGAGTTTGACTTCTTCTTTGCCAATTTGAATACATTTTATTTCTTTTTGTTGTCTGATTGCTGTTGCTAGGACTTCTAGTACTATGTTGAACAACAATGGTGAGAGTGGGCACCCTTGATGTGTTCCTGATCTTAAGGGAAAGGCTCTCAGCTTTTCCCCATTGAGGATGATATTCGCTGTGGGTTTTTCATAGATGGATTTTATGAGCTTGAGGAATGTTCCCTCTATCCCTATACTCTGAAGAGTTTTAATCAGGAAAGGATGTTGTATTTTGTCAAATGCTTTTTCTGCATCAATTGAGAGGACTATATGGTTCTTCTCCCTCCTCTTATTAATGTGTTCTATCACATTGATTGATTTGGGAATGTTGAACCACCCTTGCATCCCGGGGATAAATCCCACTTGGTCGTGGTGGATGATCCTTTTAATGTATTGTTGGATCCTATTAGCTAGGATTTTGTTGAGGATTTTGGAATCCATATTCATCAGGGATATCGGTCTGAAATTCTCCTTTTTGATGGAGTCTTTGCCTGGTTTGGGGATTAAGGTAATGCTGGCCTCATAGAATGAGTTTGGAAGTTTTCCTTCTGTTTCTATGTTTTGAAACAGCTTCAGTAGAATAGGTATTATTTCTTCTTTGAATGTTTGGTAGAATTCCCCAGGGAATCCATCAGGCCCTGGACTCTTGTTTTTTGGGAGGTTTTTGATCACTGCTTCAATCTCGTTACTGGTTATTGGCCTATTCAGGTTGTCAATTTCTTCCTGTTTCAGTCTTGGCAGCTTATAGGTTTCCAGGAAGGCCTCCATTTAATCCAGATTGCTCAGTTTTTTGGCATATAGCTGTTGATAATAATTTCTAGTAATTGTTTCTATTTCCTTGGTGTTAGTCGTGATCTCTCCCCTTTCATTCATAATTTTATTAATTTGGGTCCTTTCTCTCTTCTTTTGGATAATTCTGGCCAGTGGTTTATCAATCTTATTAATTCTTTCAAAGAACCAACTTCTAGTTTCGTTGATCTGATCTACTGTGTTTCTGGTTTCTAATTCATTGATTTCTGCTCTAATTTTAATTATTTCTCTTCTAATGCGTGGCTTAGGCGTCGTTTGTTGCTTTTTCTCTAGTTCTTTAAGGTGTAGAGTTAGTTGGTGAATTCGGGATTTTTCTATTTTTTTGAGTGAGGCTTGGATGGCTATGTATTTCCCCCTTAGGACCGCCTTTGCAGTATCCCATAGGTTTTGGACCGATGTGTTTTCATTCTCATTGATTTCCATGAATTGTTTAAGTTCTTCTTTGATTTCTTGGTTGACCCAAACATTCTTGAGCAGAGTGGTCTTTAGCTTCCAAGTGTTTGAATTTCTGCCAAATTTTTTCTTGTGATTGAGTTCCAGTTTTAGAGCATTGTGGTCTGAGAATATGCAGGGAATAATCTCAATCTTTTGGTATCGGTTGAGACCTGATTTGTGACCCAGTATATGGTCTATTCTGGAGAAAGTTCCATGTGTGCTCGAGAAGAATGAGTATTCTGTTGTTTTAGGGTGGAATGTTCTGTAAATATCTATGAGGTCCATCTGGTCCAATGTATCATTCAAAGCTCTTGTTTCCTTGTTGATTTTCTGCTTAGATGATCTGTCCATTGCTGAGAGTGGAGTATTGAGGTCTCCTACAATTAACGTATTGTTATCAATATGACTTTTTATTTTGGTTAACAGTTGGCTTATGTAGATGGCTACTCCCATGTTGGGGGCATAGATATTTACAATTGTTCGATCTTCTTGTTGGATAGACCCTTTAAGAATGATATAGTGTCCTTCTGTGTCTCTTATTACAGACTTTAGTTTAAAATCTAATTTGTCTGGTATAAGAATTGCTACCCCAGCTTTCTTTTGAGGTCTGCTGGCATGGAAGATAGATCTCCATCCCTTCACTTTCAGTCTGGATGTATCTTTAGGTTCAAAATGAGTCTCTTGTAGACAGCATATGGATGGGTCCTGTCTTTTTATCCAATCTGCAACCCTGTGCCATTTTATGGGAGCGTTTAGGCCATTCACGTTGAGAGTGATTATTGAAAGATATGAATTAATTGTCATCATGTTGCCTGTGAAGACGTTGTTTTTATAGATTGTCCCTGTAAATTTCTGTTGTAGATCACTCTTGGGGTCTTTCTCCTTTTATAGAACCCCCCTTAATATTTCTTGCAGGGCCGGCTTAGTGGTCACATATTCTTTCAACTTCTGCCAGTCGTGGAAGCTCTGCATCTCTCCATCCATTCTAAATGAAAGCCTTGCCGGATAAAGTATTCTTGGCTGCATGTTCTTCTCATTCAGTATGCTGAATATGTCTTGCCAGGCCTTTCTGGCTTGCCAGGTCTCTGTGGATAGGTCTGACGTTATTCTGATGTTCCTCCCTCTATACGTAAGGAATCTCTTCCCCCTAACTGCCCTTAAGATGGTTTCCTTGGTTCTAAGATTTGCAAGTTTTACTATTACATGCTGGGGTGTTGGCCTGTTTTCCTTGATCTTAGGAGGGGTCCTCTCTGCCTCTAGGACTCGAATGTTTGTTTCATGCCCCAGATTAGGGAAGTTCTCAGCTATGATTTGCTCAAATACATCTTCTAGCCCTCTCTCTCTCTCCACTACCTCCGGGATTCCAATTATTCTGACATTGGAACGCCTCATGGTGTCACTTATTTCTCTGATTCTGTTTTCATGGATTCTGAGTTGTTTTTCCCTGGCCTCCTCTTTTCCCTTTTTATCTATTATACTGTCTTCCAGATCGCTTATTCTCTCTTCTGTCTCAGTTACCCTAGCTGTTAGATTATCTAGATTGGATTGGATCTCATTGATAGCATTTTTAAGTTCTGCCAATTCACCTTTTATTTCTGTCCTTAGAGACTCTATGTTGCCATTAATTGATTTCTCCATTCTAGCCATTGTCTTCACAATTGCTAGCCTGAATTCCATCTCCGACATCTTGGTTATATCTGCATCCATTTGTAAATCTGCAGCATAAGTCATAATCTCTGAGTCTCTTCTGTTTTGGGGGCTCCACCTCCTAGTCATTCTGTTGATGGGTGTTTGAGGGAATGTATAGAGTCCAAATTATTGACCAGAACCCAAGCAAGATGCACCTGTTTTCTTGGGACCTTAGGGTTGCTGGCCTCTTGTTTTCCCAGCCTGTCTTCTGCGGGAGGGGCCTGCCGCGCTGTTACTCAGGCAACCCTGTTTGGGCGGAGTTGCCCTGCGCCCTGTGGTGGGGGATGGGCTCAGCGGGAATCAGTCCTGGGGCTTTTGTTCTCTGGCGCCTTTCCCTGGGGGCTTTCTGCATCTCTTCTGCGAGTCAGAGCAGAAGAGACCGTTTCCAACCCTCTGCCTCAGAGCAGAGAGACTTCAGTCCGTTCTTCAGTGAGCTTTCCAGGCCCCACCGTCTCCGTTTCTGTCCCTGCTGCTATAAACTGCAGCGGCCTGGGTTGTGCGCCCCTCCGCAGCGCCCCCAGTCCTGCCTCCAGGTTGGGGCACGTCTCTGCCCTTTGTGCTTCTAAAACCACCAGCTGCTCCCAGTTCACGCGCGTGCAACTCCGCCACTCGGGGTTTCCACCCCGGGGGTTGCAGTTCACCAGCGTGACCCTGGCGCACCCGGTTTCCGTCTCAGAGGCTGCAGTTCGCATGCGCGCGACCGTTGCTCCGGTTTCTGTCCAGGGGGGCTGCAGTTCGCGTGCGCGCGACCCCGCCGGTCTGGTTTTCCACCCCGGGCGCTGCCCTAAAGTCCTTTCCCGACGCTCCCGGTCTGCGAGTCTGTGCCCCGTCTGCAGCGTGCGAGGCTGTCGCTCACCGCCAGTGTAGGATCCCCACGGCCAGGCTCCCTCCCGCTGCCGTTTATCCTCCGGTATCTGCCCGCGGAATCACGGCTCTCAGCTTCGTACCTCAAAACCAACTGCCTGCGATATTGTTTGTAGAGATCCAGATCTTCTTACACCTCAGGCTGGTTTCGCGGGTGCTCAGAGTGGTCTGGTAGTTATCGAGCTCAATTCCAGGGACCAGTTGAAATAGGGTCCCCTACTCCTCTGCCATCTTTCCCCTCCTCCACCCTTAGCATATTAATTGTAGTTGTTTTAAATTCCTGGTCTGACCATGCCAATATCCCTCCCTGTCTGGTTCTGATGCTGTTCTGTGTCCTCAGACTGTGTTTTTTGCCTTTTGGTATGCCTTCTGTGCATTGATTTTATATCCTGCCAGTTTGCTGAATTCCTGTATGAGTTCTAGCAATTTTGTGGTGGAGTCTTGTGAGTTTTCCACATAGAGTATCGTGTTGTCTGCAAAGAGTGAGAGTTTCACTTCTTTGCTGATTTGGATGCCTTTTATTTCTTTTTGTTGTCTGATTGCTGAGGCTAGGACTTCTAGTACTATGTTGAACAATAGTGGTGAGAGTGGGCATCCTTGTCATGTTCCTGACCTTAAGGGAAAAGCTCTTAGTTTTCCCCCATTGAGAATGATATTCACTGTAGGCTTTTCCTAGATGGCTTTTATGATATTGAGGTATGTTCCCTCTATCCCTACATGGCAGAGAGTTTTTTTTTAATCAATAAAGGATGCTGTATTTTGTCAAATGCTTTTTCTGCATCTATTGAGACGATCATATGGTTCTTGTCCTTTCTTTTATTAATGTGATGTATCATGTTGATTGATTTGCAAATGTTGAACGACCCTTGCAGCCCAGGAATAATTCCCACATGGTCATGGTGAATAATCCTTTTAATGTACTGTTGGATACAATTGGCTAGTATCTTGGTGAGCATTTTGACTTCCTTGTTCATCAGGAATTTTGGTCTGTAATTCTCCTTTTTGATGGGGTCTTTCTCTGGTTTTGGGATTAAGGTAATGCTGGCCTCATAGAATAAGTTTGGAAGTTTTCCTTCCATTTTTATTTTTTGAAACAGATTCAGAAGAATAGATATTAATTCTTAGAATTCCCCCGGGAAGCCATCTGGTCCTGGACTCTTGTTTTTTAGGAGATTTTTGATTACTGCTTCAATTTCCTTGTTGGTTATGGGTCTATTAAGGTTTTCTATTTCTTCTTGTTTCAGTTTTGGTAGTTTATAGGTTTCTAGGAATGCATCTGTTTCTTCCAGATTACCTAATTTGTTGGCATTTAGGTACTCATAATATGTTCTTACAATTGTTTGTATTTCCCTGGTGTTGGTCATGATCTCTCCTCTTTCATTCATGATTTTATTAATTTGGGTCCTTTCTCTTTTCTTTTGGATAATTCTGGCCAGAGGTTTATTGATCTTACTGATTCTTTTGAAGAACCATCTTCTAGTTTCATTGATGTGTTCTACTTTTCTTCTGATTTCTATTTCATTGATTTCTGTTCTAGTCTTTATTATTCTCTTCTCCTGATTGGTTTAGGCTTTATTTGCTGTTCTTTTTCCAGCTCCTTTAGGTGTAAGGTTAGCTTGTGTTTTGAGATTTTTCTAATTTTTTGAGAGAGGCTTGTATTGCAATGTACTTCCCTCTTAGGACCACCTTTGCTGTATCCCAAAGGTTTTGAACTGATGTGCTTTTATTCTCATTAGTTTCCATGAATTTTAAAAATTCTTCTTTAATTTCTTGGTTGGCCCATTCATTCTTTAGTAGGATGCTCTTTAACCTCAAAGGGACTGAGTTCCTTCCAACTTTCCTCTTGTGATTGAATTCAAGTTTCAAAGCACTACGATCTGAAAATATGTCAGGGAATAATCCCAATCTTTTGGTACCAGTTGAGACTTGATTTGTGACCCAGTATGTGATCTATTCTGGAGAATGTTCCATGTGCCCTTGAGAAGAATGTGTATTCTGTTGCTTTAGAATGGAATGCTCTGAACATATGTGTGAAGTCCATCTGGTCCAGTGTTTCATTCAAAGCTCTTGTTTCTTTGTTGATCTTCTGCTTAGATGATCTGTCTATTGCTGTGAGTGGGGTGTTCAAGTTCCCTACTATTATTGTATTATTATCAATGTGTTTCTTTAATTTTGTTATTAATTGGTTTATACAATTGGCTACTGCCAAGTTAGGAGCATAAATATTTATAATTGTTAGATTTTCTTGTTAGAAGGGATAGACCATTTAAGTATGACATAGTGTCCCTCTTCATCCCTTACTATAGTTTTTGTTTTTTGTTTTTTTATTTAATTTTATTTTATTATGTTATGTTAGTCACCATACAATACATCATTAGTTTTTGATGTAGTGATCTATGCTTCATTGTTTTTGTATAACACCCAGTGCTCCATGCAGTCTTTGGTTTAAAATCTAATCTGTATGATATGAGGATTGCTACCCCAGCTTTCTTTTGGAGGTCTATTAGCATGATAAATGGTTTTCCACCCCCTCAGTTTCAGTCCGGAGGTGCCTTTAGATCTAAAATGAGTCTCTGGTAGACAGCATATGGATGGGTCTTGTTTTTTATCCAATCTGATACCCTGTGTCTTTTGATTGGAGCATTTAGCTCATTTATATTCAGAGTAACTATTGGAAGATGAGAATTTAGTGCCATTTCATTACCTGTAAAGTCCCTGTTCCTGTATATTGTCTGTTTCTTTCTGGTCTATGTTACTTTTGGGCACTCTCTTCACTTATAGGATCCCCTTTAATATTTTTTGCAGGACTGGTTTAGGGATCACAAATTCTTTAATTTGTTTGTCCTGGAAGCTCTTTATCTTTCCTTCCATTCTGAATGACAACCTTGCTGGATAAAGTATTCTTGGCTCATGTTTTTCTCATTTAGTACCCTGAATATATCATGCCAGCCCTTTGGGGCTTGCGAAGTCTCTATGAATAGGTCTGCTGCCAATCTAATGTTCCTACCCCTGTAGGTTAAGAACCTGTCTTGAGCTGCTTTCATCTGAAGCTGCAAGCTTCACTATTATATTTTGGGGTGTTGATCTATTTTTGTTTATTTTGAGGGGTTTCTCTCGGCCTCTTGGACTTTAATGCCTATTTCCTTCCCCAGATTAGGGAAGTTCTCAGCTATGATTTGCTCAAATATACCTTCTGTCTCTCTTTCTCTCTCTTTCTTCTTCTTCTGGGACCCCTATAATTCTAATATTGTTTCACTTTATGATATTGCTGATTTCTTGAAGCCTTCCCTCATGGTCCATTAGCTGTTTTTCTCTCGTTTCCTCAGCTTCCTTCCTTTCCACCATCTTGTCTTCTATGTCACTCTCTCTTTCTTCTGCCTCATTTACCCTAGCTGTTAGAGCATCTATATTAGAATGCATCTCAGTTAAAGCATTTTTCATTTCAGCCTGATTAGATTTTATTTCTACACTAAGAGATTTTCTGGTGTCTTTTATGTTTTTTTCAAGCCCAGCTAATAACTTTATGATCATCATCCTGAATTCCAGCTCTGGCATTTTACTTATATCCATATTGATTAGATCTGTGGCAGAGAGTATTACCTCAGGTTCTTTCTTTTGTTGTGAATTCCTCCTTATAGTCATTTTGTTCAGAGAAGAATGGATGAATGAGAGAACAAAATAAAAAATATCAACTACAACCAAAGCAAAATACACACTAGCCAAATCTGAAGAGGTCAGAAACCAAAAAAGATAAGAAAAATGAAAAAAAAAAAATAAAAGGAAAAAAAGAGAATATAATTTCCTAGGTGGACAAAACAGGTTGATCCACTTGGTCTTGGGTGTATTTTGGGCCTGTTCTTTAGAAGACACTAAATCCCAAAATTGTAAAGAAATCAAAATTTATATCTATATAAAAGTAAATTGAATACAGTGAAAGGATGTAAAAAATGAAGAATATATCTATAAAATGTAAATATAAAAATAAAAGTTAAAAATGACTTAAAAACAAAGAGTTGATAAAATAAGAGAATAGTTGAGATGCCCCCAGTCTTTTTTTTCCAACATTCTCCTGGTGATTTGGGGTCTTTTCTGGTTCTATGCAAATTTTAGGAATGTTTATTTCAAAGCCTGACTTCAAGCTATATTACAAAGCTGTGATCATCAAGACAGCATGGTAATGGCACAAAAATAAACACATAGATCAGTGGAACAGAAGAGAGAACCCACAAATAGACCCTCAACTCTTTGGTCAACTAATCTTCAACAAAGAATAATATCCAATGGAAAAAGACAGTCTCTTCAATAAATGGTGCTGGGAAAATTGGATAGCCATATGCAGAAGAATGAAACTGGACCATTCTCTTACACCATACACAAAGATAAACTCAAAATGGATGAAAAACCTCAATGTGAGACAGGAATCCATCAAAATCCTAGAGGAGAACAAAGGCAGCAACCTCTTCAACATTGGACACAGCAACTTCTTGCAAGACACATCTCTAAAGGCAAGGGGAACAAAAGCAAAACTGAACTTTTGGGACTTCATCAACATAAAAAGCTTCTGCACAGGGACACCTGGGTGGCTCAGTCATTAAGCGTCTGCCTTCAGCTTAGGTCATGATCCCAAGGTTCTGTGATTGAGCCCCACGTCGGGCTCCCTGCTCAGCAGGAGGCCTGCTTCTCCCTCTCCCACTCCCCCTGCTTGTGTTCCCTCTCTCTGTCAAATAAATAAATAAATAAATAAAATCTTAAAAAAAAAGCATCTGCACAGCAAAGGATACAGTCAACAAAACTAAGAGGCAACCCGTGGAATGGGATAAGATATTTGCAAATGACATAAGGGCTGGTATCCAAGATCTATAAAGAACTTATCAAACTTAACACCCAAAAAACAAATAATCCAGTCAATAAATGGGCAGAAGACATGAACAGACACTTCTCCAAAGAAGACATACAAGTGGCTAACAGATGCATGAACAAATGTTCAACATCACTTGCCATCAGGGAAATACAAATCAAAACCACAATGAGATACCACCTCACACCAGTTAGAATGGCAAAAATGAACAAGATAGGAAACAACAAATGTTGGTGAGGATGTGGAGAAAGGGGAACCCTCTTAGGCTGTTGGTGGGAATGCAAACTGGTACAGTCACTCTGGAAAACAGTGTAGAGGTTCCTCAAGACATTAAAAATAGAGCTACCTTATGACCCAGCAATTGCACTACTAGGTATTTACCCCAAAGATACAGATGTAGTGAAAAGAAGGGGCACCTGCATCTCAATGTTCATAGCAGCAATGTCCACAATAGCCAAACTGTGGAAGGAGCCAAGATGCCCTTCAACAGATGAATGGATAAAGATGTGGTTCATATATACAATGGAATATTATTTAGCCATCAGAAAAGATGAAAACCTACCATTTGCATCAACATGGATGGAACTGGATGAGATTATGCTAAGTGAAGTAAGTCAAGCAGAGAAAGAAAATTATCATATGGTTTCACTCATATGTGGAACATGAGGAATAGTGTAGAGGACAATAGGAGAAAGGAGAGAAAACTGAATGAGAAGAAATCACAGAGGGAGACAAAGCCTATGAGACTCTTGACTCTGGGAAACAAACTGAGGGTTGTGGAAGGGGAGCTGGGGGGTGGGTGATGAGATTACTTGGTGATGGGCAATAAAGAGGGCATGTGATGTGATGAGCACTGGGTGTTGTACACAACTGGTGAATCATTGAACATTATATCAAAAACTAATGATGTACTATACTTTGGCTAATTGAATTTAAATTAAAAAAAAAAAACAAACCAAAACCAAGCAAATGAAAAAAATAAAGAAACTAGTTGAAAAGGAAAAAAGAAAAAAAGGAAAATTTTAAACTGAAAGATAAAAGAGTCATGAGAAATTACCTCAAATTCTATATACTATTTTCCCCTAGCCCTGGAATTTTGCAGTTCTGTGTGTTTATTAAACTTGATATTTGCCTGCTGTTCCACCTGGTCTTCTGGGGGAGGGGCCTGCTGCACTGATTCTCATGTGTCTTTGCCTGGGTGGAGTTGTACAGCCCCTTGCCAGGGGGCCGGGCTCAGTGTAAGCTGCTTCTGGTTGCTCTATGTGAGTTTTGTTCCCTGAAGGCTTTTAACACTTTAGAGGATGAAAATAAAAATGGCCATGTCCTGATCTCCAGCCTGAGAGCTGAAAGATCACAGTCCCCTCTCTTCAGTAAACCCTCAGGGAAAAGCAGTTTTCACTTTTGTGTGTGCCAAACTCTGCAGACTTCTGCGGTGCGTGCCCAGACCAATCCTCCTGAGGGAAGGTGAGGGTCACCCTGTTTCTACCCTTTGCAGAACCCCCACATTGAGATCAGTCACCCAATTGTGCTGCAGTTCGCGGTTTATGGCAAACCAAGGTGAGACCCCCCTCCAGGGCTCACTGACCATAGCCAGTTTCCCTGCTCAATGCTTGTGAACTCTGCTGGCTCAGGCAACCCTGTTCTTTCTGTAACCCTGGGGATCCTGAGACCACACTATCCCACCTAGGATTCTGCCCCGCTTTGCCACCTGAGCACCTTTAAGGCAGGGACATCTGTCACTGGAGCAGATTTCTAAAAGTTCCGATTTTGTGGTCTGGGGCTGTATCACTTTCTGGTAGCTGGGTTATGGAGGCTCCCTCCCCTCCACCCACCCCACCATTAATCTTCCAATATATCCCCTCCAATTCACTTCTCTGCACCTCCTACCTTGCAAAAAGTGGTCACTTTTCTATTTGTAGAATTCCAGAATTTTTTTCCTTATATCTCAGGTTGAATTCATAGGTGTTCAGAATGATTTGATAGTTACCTTGCTAAATTCAAGGGACCAGATGAAACGAGGTCCCTTACTCTACTGACATCTTTCCTTAAAAACTGAAATCCTTTATTTTTATTTTATTTTATTTTTATGTTCAGTTAGCCACTGTATAGTACATCATTAGTTTTTGATGTAGTGTCAGTGATTCATTAGTTGCATATAACACCCAGTGCTCATCACAACACGTGCCCTCCTCAATGCCCATTGCCCAGTTACCCCACCCCTCCACCCCCTTCCTTCTGTAACCCTAATTTTGGTTCCCAGAGTCCATAGTCTCTCATGGCTCATCTCCCTCTCTGATTTATTCCCCGTCAGTTTTCCCTCCCTTCCCCATTGTCCTCCATGTTATTACTTATGTTCCACATATGAGTGAAACCATATGTTGGTTGGCTTTCTCTGCTTGACTTATTTCACTTAGCATAATCCCCTCCAGTTCCATCCATGTCGATGCAAATGGTAGGTTTTCATCCTTTCTGATGGCTGAATACTATTCCATTGTATATATGAACCACATCTTCTTTATCCATTCATCTTTTGAAGGGCATCTCAGCTCTTTCCAGTTTGGCTATTGCGGACATTGCTGCTGTGAACATTGGGGTGCATGTGCCCCTTCTTTTCACTATGTCTGTATCTTTGGGGTAAACACCTAGTAGTGCAATCCGTGGGTCATAGGGTAGCTCTATTTTTAATGTCTTGAGGAACCTCCACACTGTTTTCCAGAGTGGCTGCACCAGCTTGCATTCCTACCAACAGTGTAGGAGGTTTCCCATTTCTCCATATGCTCACCAACATTTGTTGTTTACTGTCTTGTTCATTTTCGCCATTCTAACTGGTGTAAGGTGTTATCTCGTTGTGTTTTTTTCCCCGGATTTCTTTTTTTTTATTTTATTATGTTATGTTAGTCACCATACAATACATCATTAGTTTTTGATGTGGTGATCCACGATCAATTGTTTTCGTATAACACCCAGTGCTCCATGCAGTACGTGCCCTCCTTAATACCCATCACTGGGCTAACCAATCCCCCCTCCCTGTGTGGTTTTGATTTGTATTTCCCTGATGGCTAATGATGTTGAACATTTTTTCATGTGTCTGTTAGCCATTTGTATGTCTTCCTTGGAGAAATGTCTGTTCATGTCTTCTGCCCATTTCTTGACTGGATTATTTATTTTTTGGGTGTTGAGTTTGATAAGTTCTTTATAGATCTTTGATACTAGTCCTTTATTTGTCATGGCATTTGCAAATATCTTCTCCCATTCTGTGGGCTGCCTCTTATTTTTGAAATCCTTTTTTTTTTAAATGAAAGTGTTTACAACTATATATTTCCCTCTATAATTCTTTCAGTATCCTGTAAGTTATGGTGTGTGGTGTTTTCTTTTTCTTTTTTTTTTTTTTTTGGTCAAGGCATTTTCTAATCTCTCATTTGATTTCTTTGACCCATTGATGGCTTAATTTCCACACATTTGTAGATTTTCCAATTTTCCTTCTGTTATTGATTTCTAGTTTCATCCAATGTAACTGGAAAAGACACTTTGTATGACTTCAAACTACTTAAATTGTATGATTTCAATTTGTAAAAAATTATTCACACTTGTTTTGTGACCTAACATGAAGTCTCTCCTGGAGAATGTTCCATGTGCTCTTGAGAAAAATGGGTATTTTTCTGTTGTTGGGTGATGTCTTCTGTGCATACCTGTTACATCAAACTGGCCCATAGTGCTGTTGAAGGTCCTCTGTTTCCTTATTGATAGACTCTCTGGTTGTTCTTCCCATTATTGAAAGTGAGGGGTGGGGTGCCTGGGTGGCTCAGTTGATTAAGTCTCTGCCTTCGGCTCAGGTCATGATCCCAGGGTCCTGGGATCGAGCCCCACATTGGGCTCCCTGCTCTGCCGGAAACCTGATTCTCCCTCTCCCACTCCCCCCTGCTTGTGTTCCCTCTCTCGCTGTGTCTCTCTCTGTCAAATAAATAAACAAAATCTTAAAAAAAAAAAAGAAAGAAAGAAAGAAAGTGAGGGGTTGGCAACTTCTATTACTGTTGTAGATCGGTGTGTTTCCCTCTTCAACTCTGTCAATGTTAGCTTTGTATGTTTAGGAATTCTGATGTTAGTGCATATATATGCATAATGTTATATCTTCTTGGCCAATTGACCTTCGTATCATTCTAGAATGTTTTTCTCTGTCTCTCATAACAATGTTTGACATAATGCCTATCTTGTCACATATGAGTATAGCCACACTTGCTTTACCTTGGGCACTATTTACCCTGAGTGTCTTTCCCCCATGCTCTCCCTTTCAGTCTGTGTGTCCTTAGACCTGAAGTGAGTCTCAACCATTTACACTGAAGTTATTGCTGATAGGGAGGACTTTACTACAGCTATTCTGTTCATTGTTTTCCTGTATGTGTTCTAGCTCCTTTGTCTTTCTCTTTCTGTCTTACTGCACTTCTTTGTGTTTAGTTGACTTTTTTTTTTTTTTTTTGTGGTGACATGCTTTGATTCCCTTTCATTTCCCATTGTGTTTACTCTATACATATTTTGTTTGTGTTTAACATGGGCATTAAAAAAAACATCTTAAAGTTATAACAATGAAAACAACATCAGCTTCATTGGCCATCCATGGAGAAAAATGCTCTGTCACCTGCTAGTGATTTAATTCTCAGACCTGCAGTTTCCTCATCATCGTCATAGGTAGCTCCCATGCCCTGGGTTACAGGAGGTTCAAGGAAGCCCTCAGCTAATGGTATTAACCTCTTCCATATAAAAAGATGAAACTGGGTATCTTTGAGACATGGAAGAAAAGTGACCTCCTGGAATGTAAGGAAGAAAAATCAGTGCATGAGGGTGGTATTGAGGAAGGACTATTTCATGGAGAAGAGCCCCCAAGGGGAGTGCTGTCCTTGGAGCATATGCTCCACTTGGCAGCAGGGCCACTAGGCTTTCTGGCAGACCCACCCTAGAATTACACCTAGAATTACACAAGGCCTGTGTGGGGCAGGGCATCAACATGGCTTGGCAGCTGCTGTAAGGTAACAGAGATACATATTTTGATAACTAGAGAGTTACTTTACAAGAAACATAGAACTTGCTCTTAGGACAGATTTAATAAAAACTAAAACATACTGTTAAATTGGAGAGGAGGTTTTTGAGGTTGTGCAGGGGTGAAATAAGAGAAGGCATATGACCTGTGTCCTCAATGGCCCAGAGTAAAGCCAACCCTCTTCAAGATGCTGCAACCCCACTAGGAAAAGAGTCCCATTATCCTAAAGAAACTGGGGGAAAGTGACTGGACAGGCCCAATTCAAAAATCACAAATGTTCCCACAGGGAGTGAGACTGTTGACTGGGGGGGGGGATTTCCTGCCTCACAGATGACCATGTACAAAAATCAAGAGTTTTGACTAGACATAGCATGCTCCATCAGAGGAACAGGGAGGAATCAGAGTGAGAAAGACTCTGTGTATATGTTACATGGGCACACACACACACACGTGTGTGTGTGTGTGTGTATAATGAATCAAGTATGTACATGTGTGGGACACGAAGCCTGTATGTGTGTATATGATGAATGAAGTATGTGTGTGACGTGTGTGTGACAGGAAGCACATACTATGTGACATGCAGCAGTCACATGCACAGGTGTTGTGGGAAGCAGGAATGTGTACAGGTGTGAATGTGGGGTGAGAGTGATGGGCCAGGTGTTGCATAAGGCTTACTGACAAGAACCCCACTGGAGTCCTGAGCCTTCAGCCCTTGCCAGCACGGCCTTGGAGACCCGAGTTGGGGTGTGGTGGAAGTTGACCAGTGATCCTGGAGGGCCCCACGTAAGACCCCCATATCAGAGGTGGACCCACCAAGCAGTTGTGGCCCTGGGCCCTCATGCAATCCCCAACTTGTCTGCCAACCTGAATGTGAATTTTCTGGCAACACTTCCCCAAATGACAGGCCTAGTGGACTCTTCATACCTAGTAGTGATTTCTCTTGGGGAGGGTGGTGAGAGCTGACCACTGGTGTCCTGCCCTCCACACTGTTCTCTTGGAGGTGGGCACAGCAGACATTCCTGGGGACTGCTCACGCTGTTCCCTGATTGGGGTCAGTTACAGCACAGGTGTGATTTCTCAGGAGTCAAGGCATCGGGGTTCAGGACTCCCATCTGAAGGAAGCTCTCCACTGTTGATGCGGAACTACCCAGTGCTCAAGCCCCTGTTACACAGCGAGAGAGCCTGGTTCAGGAGGGAACCCCCTCAGGGTCTTTGGGGCAGAGAAGCAGATGCGTCCATAGTTCCCTGGTGTGACCAGGACTGGGCTGGGTGAGGACATGTTCCTGTGGCTTGAGGCTGAGGGCGGAGGAGCGCCCTCTTCAGCTCTGATTGAAGCCAGAAGTGCCTGGGGCTTTATGACCGAGTTGGGCCCTTCCACACCAGGAAATCGGGAGACCACGTGGGTCCTCAGTCTGGGGTTTTCACAGCTCCTTGTCACAGAGCAGAGGAAGGTGTGGGATGGTGCTCCCGCGCCTCCACCAGGAAGGAGTTCGTCAGGGTCCTGTGTGAGAGGAAACAGGAGACAAACCAAAAGTCACCTGCAGCAGGCTGTGGAAACGGTAAGCATCCAGGCACTTAAATTCCCAGGTTCAGGACGACTTACCAGCACAGCAACATGTTCATGCATCAAGTGAGAGTGGGTTATGAAAACAGCATAGACCACACTGTTTTAGTAAGAAGAGGTGCATTAATGTTGATTCTCCCACTCCTCCGAATCTCCTCCCATCCTGGAAACTGGACGCAAGCCCCCTCCTGGGTCCCCGATGGCCTTTGTCTCATTCCGCTGGGCCCTCTGGCGCCGGAGCCGCGCTGCACTCCTTGTGCTTCTCCCACAGCTCCTTGCAACGTGGGGGTGGGTGCTGTGGGGGGGGTGAGGGTGGAGAGCCTCCACGCTCACCCCCGCTGGGTTTGCCTCAGCTGTCCACCACACACAAGCTGATGACATTGGCCCCAGTTTTGCAACCCCTCTCAAAGTCCGTAACGGTTTTTTCTGCCAAACACAAATATTTATTTATGAAGTCCACTTTTATTTACAGAGTGCGCATTCATCAGGGCAGAGGAAGCCCCCCACCCCTGCCATCTTCAAGAGCGGTTTGTACCAAGTGCCTCGGTCCCAGACACAGAAACACAGAACTCTCTTTAAATTTCCTTGTGAGGTCCCTAAATCATGCCAATGGTTTTTGTTGTTGTTGTTGTTGTTTTTGTTTTTGTTTTTTTGAGCAGGAAAAAAGACTAAAAAGAGTGAGTTTGTGTTGTGGGATGGAAAATAAACTTGTTCTGGGCGTTCCTGGGTAGAGCAGTCGGTTAAACATCAACTCTTGGTTTTAGCTCAGATCTTGATCTCAGGGTCCTCAGACCCAGGTGCATCAGGCTCCCCCCACTCAGTGCTGAGTCTGCTTAAGACACTCTCTCCCTCTTTCCCTTCCTCCCTCTCTCAAATAAGTAAATCAATCTTCAAAAAAAACACAAAAAACAAAAAACAAAAAACAAAAAACAAAACTTGTTCCAGGAGGCCTGAGTGGCTCAGTTGGTTAAACGCCTGCCTTTGGCTAGGGTCATGATCCCAGGGTCCTGGGATGGAGTCCAAAATCAGGCTCCTTGCTCAACTGGGAGCCTGCTTCTCCCCCTGCTTGTGCTCTGTCTCTCTCTCTGACAAATAAATAAAATATTTAAAAAAAAAAAAACCCTAGTTCCAAAAAATGATGTATTTGAGTTATTTCACTGGGCAAGGAATATGGTAACATCACATGAACTAAAGTGGGGTGAAGAACTGAGAACTTAGGGCTGGACTATGTGGTGACCTCCACACAGCATGTGAGGCCCCTCCTTGAGCTGGATGCTTCTCCTGTGGCCAGAGTCCCCAACAAGTCCCACCAAAAGGCAGCAGTGAAGGTCACTACACGGTTTCCTCTGTGTGGTCCCAGTGTGTCCCACCTGCATGGGGAAGGAAAGAAGGAAGTACACCACGCCCTCTTCTCTCTGACCTTCTGGCCAGTGTCCACATAAGCAGTGGTCAGAGGGCTTCAGAGCTTAGCCCTCAATAGGTGCTCAAGGGCACTGATGTCCTCCTGCTGCTGCCAAGTGTATCAGGGAGAAGTCACCCATCAAGAGCAGCCTCCCACATCTGCACTGACACAGGAAGGAGAGCTGGGCCCAAGTTTTCTGAAAAACATATTTGGTTCTGCTTGTTGGGATGGAGGAATAGGAGGCCTGAGGCCCACAGCCCAGTCTTCCCAGCACGGAAGAATCCTTCCAGAGGAGCACCTCCATTAGCTCTGCAGCTGCCTCACTTCAAGTCCATGCTCTCAGATTTACTAAAGGTGCAGTCCTGAGCAAAGTATTCCATCACTCTCTGCCTCTGCTGGACATCTGTTCAAGGGTAGTATTAGCCACCTGCCAGAATTATTGTGTGATCAAAGGAGAGAATTGAGAGAAACTCTCTAACACAGACCCCAAAGTCAACATGGAGATTCCTGGATGCCACACTCTGTCTGCTTGGTGCCCTGAAGATCTCCCTTTTGGCTAGAATGGTATTTGGCACAGAGTAGGCACCTGGTAAACCTGTTGAATAAATGATTAGCATTCATATTTTTGCCTGGTTTAAGCAGGCACCTACTTCAGCTGGAGTCAGAGCTCCTATAGAAAGCCCAGCTTGAATTTCCCTGATGGCTAATGATGATGAACATTTTTTCATGCACACCAGTTAGAATGGCAAAAATGGACAGGGAAAGAAACAACAAATGTTGGAGAGGTTGTGGAGAAAGGGGAACCCTCTTACACTGTTGGTGGGAATGCAAGTTGGTGTAGCCACTTTGGAAAACAGTGTGGAGGTGCCTCAAAAATTTAAAAATAGAGCTACCTTATGACCCAGGAATTTCACTACTGGTTATTTACCCCAAAGACACAGATGTAGTGAAAAGAAGGGCCATATGCACCCCAATGTCCATAGCAGCAATGTCTGCAATAACCAAACTGTGGAAAGAGCCGACATGCCCTTCAACAGATGAACGGATAAAGAAGATGTGGTCCATATATACAATGGAATATTAGCCATCAGAAAGGATGAATACACAACTTTTACATCAACATGGATGGGATTGGAGAAGATTATGTTAAGTGAAATAAGTCAAGCAGAGAAAGTCAATTATCATATGGTTTCACTCATTTGTGGAACATAAGGAATAGCATGGAGGACACTAGGAGAAGGAAGGGAAAAATGAAGGGAGGGAAATCAGAGGGAGAGATGAACCATGAGAGACTATGGACTCTGAGAAACAAACAGGGTTTTAGAGGGGAGGGGGAGGGGGATTGGTTAGCCTGGTGATGGGTATTAAGGAGGGCACATACTGCATGGTGCACTGGGTGTTATACGAAAACAATGGATCGTGGATCACCACATCAAAAACTAGTGATGTATTGTATGGTGACTAACATAACATAATAAAATTAAAAAAAAAAAAAAATAAGAAAGCCCAGCTTGGAGAAACTCTACTTGCTGGTGCATGTAAGATATTCCACCATACAGGCTTACTTGGTGCCTTAATCTTATGGGAACAGAGAGCTTTCTTCCTTTTGCTTATCTTTGTGTTTGGAATGCCCCTTTTTGTTAATATTTTAAACAAAGCCGATGTACAAAGTGTGCTGGGGCAGAAATAGAGCCATGCTTTGAGACTTTGCCCAGTCATTTTGACCTTGGTAAATGTTCAAGTATGGCTTCCCTGGGAGCCCAGGAGCAGGGCCTATAAACATTAAAAGTTGAAAATTTCCTTTATATTATCATGTATCATACCATGGGATATTGTGCAACATTTAAAGGAATGACCAGAATCTACATCTATTGATCTCAAAGAGCATGCCCAAGAAATATTTGGTGAGGGAATAAAAAACAAGTCGGCAAGGGGTTCCTGGGTGATTCAGTTGGTTAAGCATCTGTCTTTGGCTCAGGTCATGATCTCAGGGTACTGGGCTCAGCCCCACAGTGGGATCCCTGCTCAGTGGGGAGTCTGCTTCTGCTTCTCACTTTCCCTCTCCCTCTGTGTGTATACTCTCTCTCTCAAAAAAAAAAAAAAAAAAAAAGTAGGGGGGTGGAACAGCAAGGCCCTGTTTTTTGTTTTAAAGATTTTATTTTGTTATTTTGTTATAAGCAACTAATGAATCATTGAACACTACAATAAAAACTTATGATGTACTATATGTTGCCTAACTGAACATAATGAAAAATTAAAAAATAATAAAAAAATAAAGATTTTATTTATTTGAGAGAGAGCATGATCATGAGCAGGAGGAGGGCAGAGGCAGAGGGAGAAGCAAGCTCCCCAATAAACAGGGAGCCCTATGCTGGGCTCAATCCCAGGATGCTGGGATCAAGACTGGAGCTGAAGGCAGGCACTTCACTGACTGAGCTGCCCAGGTGCCCCAGCAAGGCCCTGTGTTTTATAATCCAGCAGCACTGGCTCCCCCACCCCAGCTCCATGCGTCTATACATGTGGCCAAAAGGAGCAATGTGTGGCTGGCTGCGGACCCCAGGGACTTTGCAGGGGTGAGTCTGGAGGAGAGGTGGGAGAGGTAGTAACTTTCTTCACATACCTTTGCATTGTTTCCCTAGTTAAAATGAGGATTTAGCTTAAAAAAAAAAAGAACTTTAATTTAAAATGCCAGAAAAGGAATAAATGGTCATTATTTCTCATGTAAAACATTGTCTTGAATATCCTGACAGGAAATATGACAAACTGATACATAATTTGGGGAACATGTCCAGTAATTTAATGTGCATATTATTTGGAGAGATGAAGGTGTTATTGCCTTTTTTGAAAATTAACTATATCATAAAGATCTTGAAAATCTTTCAAGATACATCTCCAAAGGCTAGTGAAACAAAAGCAAAAATGAACTTTTGGGACTTCAAGATAAAAAGCTTCTGCACAGCAAAGGAAACAGTCAACAAAACAAGAGGCAACCCACAGAATGGGAGAAGATATTTGCAAATGACACTACAGATAAAGGGCTGGTATCCAAGATCTATAAAGAACTTCTCAAACTCAACACCCAAAAAACAAATAATCAAGTCAAAAAATGGGCAGAAGACATGAACAGACACTTCTCCATAGAAGACATACAAATGGCCAACAGACACATGAAAAAATGTTCATCATCATTAGCCATCAGGGAAATTCGAATCAAAACCACATTGAGATACCACGTTACACCAGTTAGAATGGCAAAAATTGACAAGGCAAGAAACAACAAATGTTGGAGAGGTTGTGGAGAAAGGGGAACCCTTTTACACTGTTGGTGGGAATGCAAGTTGGTACAGCCACTCGGGAAAACAGCGTGGAGGTGCCTCAAAAATTTAAAAATAGAGCTACCCTATGACCCAGCAATTGCACTCCTGGGTATTTACCCCAAAGATACAGATGTAGTGAAAAGAAGGGCCAATGCTCATAGCAGCAATGTCCGCAATAGCCAAACTGTGGAAAGAGCCGAGATGCCTTTCAACAGATGAATGGATAAAGAAGATGTGGTCCATATATACAATGGAATATTACTCAGCCATCAGAAAGGATAAATACCCAACTTTTACATCAACATGGAAGGGACTGGAGGAGATTATGCTAAGTGAAATAAGTCCAGCAGAGAAAGTCAATTATCATATGGTTTCACTTATTTGTGGAACATTAGAAATAGCATGGAGAACATTAGGAGAAGGAAGGGAAAAATGAAGGTGGGGAAATCGGAGGGAGAGACAAACCATGAGAGACTATGGACTCTGAGAAACAAACTGAGGGTTTTATTTTTTTTATTATGTTATGTTAATCACCATACATTACATCATTAGTTTTTGATGTAGTGTTCCATGATTCATTATTTGTGTATGACACCCAGTGCTCCATGCAGAACGTGCCCTCTTTAGTACCCATCACCAGGCTAACCCATTCTCTCACCCCCCCTCCCCTCTAGAACCCTCAGTTTGTTTTTCAGTGTCCATCGTCTCTCATGGTTCATCTCCCCCTCCAATTTCCCCCCCTTCACTCTTCCCCTCCGCTATCATCATCTTCTTCTTCTTCTTCTTCTTCTTCTTCTTCTTCTTCTTCTTCTTCTTCTTCTTCTTCTTCTTCTTCTTCTTCTTCTTCTTTTTAACATGTAATGTATTATTTGTTTCAGAGGTACAGATTTGTGATTCAACAGTCTTGCACAATTCACCATGCTCACCATAGCACATCCCCTCCCCAGTGTCTGTCACCCAGCTGCCCCATCCCTCCCACCCCCCACCACTCCAGCAACCCTCAACAAACTGAGCGTTTTAGAGGGGAGGGGGGAGGGGGGATTGGTTAGCCCAGTGATGGGTATTAAGGAGGGCATGTACTGCATGGAGCACTGGGTGTTACATGAAAACAATGGATCGTGGATCACCACATCAAAAACAAATGATGTATTGTATGATGACTAACATAACATAATAAAATTTAAAAAAAGATCTTGGGGGCGCCTGGGTGGCTCAGTCGTTAAGCGTCTGCCTTCGGCTCAGGTCATGATCCCGGGGTCCTGGGATCGAGCCCCGCATCGGGCTCCCTGCTCGGCGGGAAGCCTGCTTCTCCCTCTCCCACTCCCCCTGCTTGTGTTCCCTCTCTCGCTGTGTCTCTCTGTCAAATAAATAAATAAAATCTTAAAAAAAAAAAAAAAAAAAAAAGATCTTGAAAAATCAATAAGGTAAATATCTCATTAGAAAAATGGGCAAATAACAGTTCATATATTACAAATGGCCCATAAAGCTAAAAATACTAATTGTTTAATCTTGTTGATAACCAAATAAATGCCAATTGAAATGAGGAAGCAGCCCACTGTGGGATGGAAAGGAGGAAGAGTTAGGGAAGCGTGGAAGGTGCCTGAGATGGAGGATGCCAGGGGGGTTGTGAAATGCACCTGCCCGGTAGGGGCGTGAGATGCTGGACCCCATCCCAGGGTCCAAAGTGAAGTGGACACCAGCCCACTGTCCTGAATTCCAAGGTTTCTGTCCAAACGCAGTGAACAAAGTTAATGTACAATTACCACTTAAAACATGAAAGAAGGCAAGATTGATGTAGCGAGCATAAGGGAGAGGCTGGGGGCTGAAGGTATGCGTGAGTCTGCAGAAGATGCAGAAAGGGCATCATTCCAAGCAGAAGAAAGGGCAGGGGAGATGCCCTGGAGGCCACCCACATTGCATGGACCGTTCTTGGGAGCTGAGTGCTTGGAGGCCCCACAGGATAGGATGGCAAGGTGCAGGCTGTGGGCAGGGGGTTCTTGGAGGTCTTTCTAAGGCTTTGGGGTTTTACCCTCAGGTAAATACCTGGGAACCCATTGCGGGTTTTTCAGCAAGTGAATGACCTGGCCTGATCTCTGTCTTTAAAGGAGATTCTGACTCCTCTGTCCTAAATGGACTGAACCGGGCAGAGGTGATGTAGGGGCCCAGTGGGAAGGGAGAAGAGGGTGCCACAGGTGGAGGCACCGCCAGCGCCGAAGATGGAGAAGATCAGGTGGGATGTAGTTGGGAAGAAGGGGATCCAGTTAAAGACCCTCTTCCACTTGCCCCCTGTGTCTGCTGGAGCAGGACTCAGTCTGGCAGCCACCGAGAGACACCCAAATTTTCCCTTTTGGGTTTTCTTTCTATTCTGGGAGAAGAGTCAAACTGATGACTAGGTGGGGGGACAAAAAAAGGGACGAGGAGGAACGCTGTTGGTGACAGTGTAGAGTCTGAATTAAGTGACTTTAAAGATGCCAAACCGATCACATTTCTAAACAAGGCTCAAGGGAGCATGTGGGTCTCCTGTACATTTGATTTGCAATCACGACAAACTGTCTTCAACAGCAGGCACCAACGACGGTTGACATTCTCAGTGCCAGCTCCACGGCCCACATGCGGTGACATGGCTCTACTCAGTCTGCCCACCCTCCTGGTGGCTTGTGTGGCTTTCCTGCTGTTCACCTTTGTGTGGAGAAGAGGAGGCACTCATGGGCCTTTGCTCCTGCCTGGCCCTCCTCCTCTTCCCATCATTGAGAATATCCTGCAGGTGAACCTTTGGGACCTGCCCACCTCTCTCTCCAGGGTAAGACCCCCTCAGGTATGACCAGCTGCTCTCTGGGTTGGTATAAGTGCTTTACTCAGATTTCCCAGCTAACGTTGGGGGTGTGTGTGTTTGTTTCTTTCAGTTGTGCTAGAATATCCCACTTTTTGTTTATTTGATCTTCTTGAAGAGACCAGGAGTGGTGACCACTCAAAAATGTCTCCATTCTTGACTGATGGCTCTCCGAGGCCCCTCTAACAGTCTCTGACATGAGAGGGAGGAGTGGGGGACTCTGTTTCATTCAGCTTTGAGTCTGACTGACCTAAGACCGTAATATACGGTGAGGAGTGTATCCACAGGGTAGTCATTGCCAAAACTGCACCCCATCATCATGATTCAAAGTGCCCAGCACCCATCTGGCTTTCCAGCTGCACCTGTGGGATCTCAAGGTCAACTCCAGTGAGACCTGTCAGCATGTTGCTTCCATATCCCTGCCCTTTGACCAGTCCAACGCCTTGTAGACCCAGATGCAAGGATCAAGGGCATCCACTTGGAAAGGGTTATGAGGGGTGTAAGGGGGATCGGAATCCTCAGACAGTGGTGGATTCTGACCTGAGTGAGGGAGAGAGAGGTGGGTGGATGTGTCCTTGACTGCCTTGTTGTCTAGAAGCTTCCGCAGGGCCCTCATGGAGTCCCTTATCCTCACTCATGGAGAGACGGCTGTGGGCATTCCACTTTCCCCGATGCCCACCTGGGCACCTTCGTGTCCCAGCCTGGCTGGGATTCTACTACCAGTCATGTGCTTCTCTCCCTGGTATCAACTCTGCTCCCCTCTCTCCCTGCCCGGAGTCTGTGCCTCTGCCAGGCCAGGCTCGGGAGGACACAAGTGGCCCTATGCATGGGTCCCTAAACTCTTGGGGTCCCTTCATGCTCCTGCAGCCCCAGGATGTCCTCTCCTTCCCTCCTCCCACTCTCTTAGGGGACTCTTTCCTGCTGCTCCTATTTCTTCAAACCTCCAGCCGCGTCCCCTCCCATCCCCATGTTGTTCTCACTCCCATTTCTCTGAGAAAACCTAACTACCAGAGAGCATGTCCTACAGCTTCCATGCCAACAGCCCAGAGCTTCTCAGCACCCGCACCATGAAGCTCATGGGCTCTTTGCACTGACAGGCATGGACTGTGCCCCTGCCACCTCTCCCTGCCTTCCCCTGTCTAGGAGTGGTTCTCATCACTGCTCAGACCAGAGGCCAGGAGTAATCCTGACTGCCCTCTCCCACCGTGTCCCAGCCACCAGCAAACCCCTCACTCTACCTAGAAAAGACATCAGGAACCCGGCCTTCTCTGTGTACTTGGATCAATCCAACACAGCTTCCTGCCCACAGATGCCCCTCCTTCCATTCTGTCCATGCTCCATGCAGGGAGACCCTGGAGGGGAGAGCCCACACCCTCAGCAGCCCGTGTCCCTCTCTGACACACAGGAAAGGCCTCATGGGACCTGGACCTCCCACTCCCCTGCCCCCATCCTCCCACCACCTAACCCCCCACACTGCCTCTCACGCTCTCCTGCCCTTTGTCACTCACCATGGACACTGGCCTCCCACTCTTTCCCACCCCAGGCACCCTCAATTCTCAGGGCTTTGCTGGTCCCCCTGCAGGGGCTACTATTCCTGCAGATATCCGTCTGGCTGGCATTCCCTCCTTTCTTGGTGTTAAAATGCTGCCTTCCAAGGAGACACTCCCTAGTGACCTTCTCTCAAGGATGCGACCACCCCCCCAGCCTTCCTCTCCGCCTCACTGGTGTTTCCCATTGCATGCCCGCACTCAAGCATACTCTCGACCGTTATGTCTTGCCTACTAGAATGTATCAAAGAAGATAAATTTCCTGCCGTGCCCTGCCTTTCCCCAGTCCCGAGACACTGTGTAGCACCTAGTTTTTGTTGAATACTTAGTAAGAATTTGTTCTCTCCAATAAAGAAAGGGATTAGGGAAAGGCACAAGAGGTCGAGAGGCCAGAGTATGAGTCCTGCACAGACAGGGTCCTGTCACCCCGCCCCCAGATCAGTGTGGCCCCCTGTCTGCAGCCCCGAGTCTTGGCTAGGGCACACTGATGGGGAGGGTGCTGGCCAGACACTGGGGCTTCTGGGAGGGAGTGTCTTCACTTCTAACTGGCCCTGTGCATCCAGGAGCTGGGCCAGTTGCTCAGGTGTGCCTTGCCACTCTCCCCAGCTGGCTGAGCAGTATGGCCCTGCATACTCGCTGCGTCTGGGCCCCCATCCAATCGTCGTGCTACATGGACACAAGGCTGTGAAGGCTGCCCTGTGTGGTCAGGCGGTCAACTTCAGAGGCAGAGGGAGGTTTCCCCTCATGGAGAATGCCCTCAGAGGATACGGTATGTGTCCGTCCAGAGCGGCGGCCAGCCCGCTTCCCTTTGGGCCTCGGATCTGCCCATTTCTGTGGTCCACGGCCCTTCCTGCGGAAGTGGTGCTGGGGCTGTGGACCCCAGTTACCCCATCATGGCTCTGCCCAGCCCATGGCACCCAACCTACCTGCCTTTTCTCTCCTTCCATTCTCCTCCATTTCTAGTTCCAGAATATGTGGTTTTTTGAAGGGGTGGGAGGTTGTGGGGTGGCAGAGCATCACACAGGTGATTTGTGCAAGTTACTCAAACTCTGAGTGACAGGTCTTCATTTTTAGAAGGATTAAAATGTCCACTTTCTTGCAGAGTTGCTGTGCCATTGGATGGTAGGTACTGTGCTAGGTTTTCTGTGGATGAAAGGGTCGGTTTCAGGAAAGGCCTTGCAGTGCACAAGAGGGGAAGGGAGCAGACTCCTGTTTCTGTGCTCTCTTTGTGTTTCGTGGGAGCACTGCCCTAGTGAGCGAGGGGTAGTGTGGGTATTTTCTGAGTCTTCACATCCACAGGAGTGCCCTCCTTTCCCTCATGGCCGACTGGTGGTTGGTGAGTAGAAGAATTCAAATGGATGTCCTGCTGCCACATTTTGTGTCCAAGGCTGGGGGCGTCGGCGTCCATCCTGTCCCACGGCTGTCTCTTTATTTCTACATTAGGAAAGATTCCCTTGACCTCTCTCAGGTCACCAGCTTAGTCTTAAGCCTTGTGTCTATTACTCAGAGAATGCTTGAACCATTTGCTGGGGTTAGTGCGAAGTCACAAACATATAGTTCAGTGGGAACCATACGGCGAACCCACATGCGCAAACACCACTCAGATGAAGGAATAAACTCCCAGCACCACGGAAGTCCCCTCTTGCACTCTCCCTGAACATTACTCTCTGCCTTCTCCCACATACTCTGACAACTAACACCATAGTTTAATTTTCCTGGGTTTGAACTGTATAGACATGGAAGTCTACGGCAGGTACTCTGGTCTCTCCCTTCACAGGTGTGCTTCTGCACTTCAGAAGTGGATGAAGTTCTGTCTTTGCTTGTGTGTAAACACTGAGTATTTAACTTTAGTTATTCTATTTTTCAGTTTGAAAAGCTTGATGTGGTTCTGTGATTAGTTTTAATTTTTTTAAAGATTTATTTGTCAGAGAGAGAGAGAACAAGCACGAGCTGGGGGAGCAGCAGAGGCAGAGGGAGAAGCAGGCTCCCCACTGAGCAGGGAGCCGGACGTGGGACTTGATCCCAGGACCCTGAGACCATGACCCGCCGAAGGCAGACGCTTAATCAACTGAGCCACTGGGGTGTCCCAATCTCTAACAAATTCTTAATCATGTTTTTAACTCTGACTTACTCAACAGTTATTATAAAGTCTCTGATTTCGCCACCAGTTGCTGTGACCTTTGCTCATGTCTATTGGAATGACTCCTAATTTTGTATTAGGTTCCAGATACCTTCTCTGAAAAATTGCAGAGGTAATTTCAGGTTTTAATAGCGGTATCTTCCTACAGAGAGGATTTATTGCTTCCTTGGAGTGGGTGGGGCAGAAGCACCCCGAGCACCCTAGCCCTCCACCAGCTGGTGACTTCAAGCTGGGCTGTGGACCCCATTGGGCTGGTCTGTCTCCAGGTCACCCTCACTTCTGGGTGCAGCCCCAGATGTTTACCACAGATGCCCTCCTTGGCAGGCTCGACTCTTGCTTCTGGGACCTTCCCAGTGTTCAACAGCTCTGCTGGGTTTTTGTCTCTCACCTGTGCTTCTATGGGAAAGCATTCCCCACAGTTCCCCATTCCCTTGTTGGCTCTGCGATGCCTTCCAACTGGTCCTTATGAACCATACATATGTTTATGCAGCATCTCTATCTCAGCAGAAGGGATTGAGCAGAATCACCTAGCCCATCACTGTCAAAAGAAGAGTTGCCCTCAGTTTCTAATTCTTACAAACTTTCTCTTTTGTCCTGTTTGCTTCTTTTATACCTGCTTATTATTTTGCTCATGGCACCAAGATCCTATTGAATCAGTCTGAAGACATTGATTTGAATTATTTAAATTATCAGAAATATCTTCGCTTCCCCACTGATGGATATGGGTAGCTGGTGTGGGCTCACCACACTGTGAGCTGTGTTTCCCGACAGCCCTGTGGGGAGGATGGCAGAATTGACTTCAGTTTTGTGCAGCTGGATGTGGGGTGTCTCTTAATGGGGATTTCCTATAGGACAAAGGGAGAGAAGCAGCAAATTGGGGTTTTGGCAGGAGCCAAATTGGGATGGTCTGAGAGTAAAGCCCTTAGGATGAGCTGCCTCCAGGGAAGAACCGGCATTCTGTGGACTTTAAAAAATCTACTTCCTAGCATTAGCCTGAGGTAAATGTTGCTGTTTGTCTATAGAATAGGAAAAGTTCATGACGCTCTGACCCTCTGAAACAAGTTCTCAAGGAAGCCCATCCTGCGCCAGAACCCCTCTGTCTGCCCTCTGGTGACTAGACTCCTGCCCTTGGTTCTTCCCTCAGGGATTGTGTTCAGCCACAGCCAGCCATGGAAGCAAATGCGCCGGTTTACTCTCATGAGCCTGCGGAACCTTGGGATGGGGAGGAGGAGCATTGAGGACCGCATCCAGGAAGAAGCCCAGCACCTGGTGCAGGCCCTCACATAGACAGAGGGTTCGTTGGCATGTGCCCCTGGCCAGACATTCGGTGGGAAGTTAAGGTTACCTCCCCATGCTTCCCTGACCCAGCACCACCCCGCTGGGACCACCGTCCCTCTTTTCTGTTTGGAAAGTGTAGACCAATCAGGGAAGTTTTCCTTGATTTTTATAACCTTCCCTCTTACCAGCTCAGCCCGTGGACCCTGCTTTCATCCTCGCTTGTGCTCCCTGCAACATGATCAGCTCAATCCTCTTTAATGAGCGCTTCGACTACCAAGATGAGGAATTCCTGCAGTTGATTATGTTGCTGAATGAAAACTTTTCCATATTGAGCTCCTTCTGGGTGCAGGTAAAGCCAGTTGTCTCTGGTTGTGGGATTACCCGCAGTTGGTCCCAGGGATGAGCCCGAGTGCAGAGTCCCAGTCTTGGCAGCAGGGAGGCAGCAGTGCGGGGTGTACAGGGGGAGGGGGGAGATGGAAGGAAGCTGTCACTTATGGAACACAGCTGAGGGTCTGTGGAGGGGCAGTCAGGCTTCCCTCTGCCAGCACGTCTCCTCTGAGGTCCCCACACGCTTCCCTGGCTCTTTTTAATGCCGGTGGCAGCCCACCCTGAGATCCTGCAGCTAGAAATGGGAAGGGGCTGCAGAGGGTAGGGTCCCCTGGAACAAAGATGCTTCAAGACCATCCAACCCTCTCTTGGCTTTTGAATCCTGGTGATGGAACGGGGGTGTGGCTTTTCCCTACAGCTCTACAATTTGTGGCCATCGTTCATTCACTATCTTCCTGGGCGACACCAGAAATTTTTTAAGAACATTCAGAATATAATAAATTTCATTTTGGAGAGACTGGCACAGCATCAAGGGACTCTGAAGCCTGAGCAGCCCCAGGATTACACTGACTGCTTCCTTGACAGGATGGAGGAGGTAGGTGTGGAGGCTGCCCTCGGAGCACAGGTGTTGCCAGGCCCAGCGCTCTTCTGGGCTCCACACATTCAGGTCCAGGCCTGACAACCCCTGTCTGGAAACCCCTGGGCCTCCACAGTGTGTTTTCTCACCATCAGGCTTACATGTGGAGTGCCTACCTTTCTCTGACTGATGGCTGAGTATGCGCACCTGCTAGGCAAAGTGACCTGGGTTGGACTGTTCACACGAGGAGCTCACCGGCTAGTCCTACAACTGTGGGTAAACTGGCTGATATGCAGGGTGACAGTTGCCACTATCGCTACTTTGGGAGCCCAGGTCACCTTACTCTAATGCCTGGGCAGAACCAGCCACGGGACATACAATAAGTGCCTTGGGAGATGCTGCGCATGCTTATCTACCTGTGTGTGAGTCCATGCACGCAGACAAGTGTGTCGTGTGCACGGTTATACACAAGCAGGTCCTGTTTTTTTACCTTTTCTTCAAGACTATGTCAAAAGCAAAACATCTTATAGTATATTTTCCACTATGCAAAATGTTAGAAATAATTTCTTTGCCGATTATAAATTAGGTATCAAATGAAAATCACTCAGGCAAAAAAAAAAAAAAAAAAAAAAAGACATAAAAATAGCCACTCATATACAGAGTAAATAGTCAACCTCCTAAGGACTTATTACTGTTTCTAACCTGTATCTGTCTGTATCTAATAGAGGACCTATTATGAAATCATGTATCTGATTACTCCATTATCTACAGGAAAAACACAATCCATATTCTGAATTTAATTCAGAGAACCTAGCAGCTGTTGGCTTTCATCTGTTCAGCGTTGGCACCAGACAGTCACCAGCACCCTGTGGCTAGCACTGCTGATCCTGCTGAAACACCCAGAGGTGGAGAGTGAGTGGGGTGCTTCCAGCTGGGGGGCGACACGGGGGCAAGAAGACAGCATCCCAGTTCTTCAACACGGTTATTTCTTCCATGTACCTTGTTCATGTACTAGCTTTCCCTGATTAAAAGTTAATTAACACAGGTCCATCTTATAAGATCTTATTTATTTATTTGACAGAGAGAGACACAGCGAGAGAGGGAACACAAGCAGGGGGGAGTGGGAGAGGGAGAAGCAGGCTTCCCGCGGAGCAGGGAGCCCGATGTGGGGCTCGATCCCAGGACTCTGGGATCATGACCTGAGCTGAAGGCAGATGCTTAACGACTGAGCCACCCAAGCGCCCTTTTTTTTTTTTAAATTTAAATCCAATTAGCCAAGGTATAGTACACCATTGGTTTTTGATATAACATTCAATGATTCATCAGTTGTATATAACACCCAGTGCTCATCACATCACTTGCCCTCCTTAATGCCCATCACCCAGTTACCCCATCCCCCACCCACCTCCTTTTCCGCAACCCTCAGTTTGTTTCCCAGAGTCAAGAGTCCCATATGCTTTGTCTCCCTCTCTGATTTCTTCCCAGTCTGTTTCTCCCCCACCCCTATTGTCCTTTGCACTATTCCTTATGTTCCACATGAGTGAAACCATATGACAATTATATTTCTCTGATTGACTTATTTCACTTAGCATAATGCTCTCCTGTTCCATCCATGTCGATATAAATGGTAGATATTAATCCTTTCTGATGGCTGAGTAATATTCCCTTGTATATATGAACCACATCTTTTTTATCCATTCATCTGTTGAAGGGCATTTTGGCTCCTTCCACGGTTTGGCTATTGTGGACATTGCTGCTATGAACATTGGGTATTCTATAAAATATTATTTTAAATTAGTATGTAATTTCTCATACTGAAGCATACCATAATTTATTTAACTAATTATTTGTGAGAATTTTAATTGTTTTATATTTTTTGCTATCACACATAATTGAAAAAAATTATTGTACCAAAAATTTTATATGCACTTGATATGATCTTATGATAAATTTTCAGAAACTGAATTGCTATGTTAACAGCAATGAGTAACTGAAATAACTTTTGATCAGTATTCCCAAATTTTGATGTGTACTTTAGAAATTCCTGTGTATACTGTCCTATAGGAGTAGGCAATAAATAAACTGGAATATTTAATCATGATGAAGATGAAGTGAAATGGCATAAATAATTTTTTGAGCAGTGAAAGAGGAAGCAATTAGTTTCTGAATCTCAAACCTCATTTCACACGTGAGGATAGGTGTGTGACACACCTGTCACACGTCGCACATTGGCTGTGTGGCTCAGGACAAGCACGCGCATTCTCAGTTCAGTCTCCCCCTTCATACAAAGCAGCACAAAGTGAGAGCTGAGGGCCCATCTCCAGTGCTTCTGTGGTTCTCCGGAGCTAATTCGTGAAATTAGAATAGCTGTCTCTTGAAAGCTTTAAGGAAATCAACACTTTCTTGGCTTGGAAAGTTTTGTTCCAAAAGCAGTGTGTGGTTTTTTGTTTTGTTTTGGTTTGTTTTTAATTTTTTTATTATGTTCAGTTAGCCAACATATAGTACATCATTATTTTTTGATGTAGTGTTGAATGATTCATTAGTTGCATATAACACCCAGTGTGTGGTTATAATAAAACAGTCTTGGTTTCAATCCTGGCTCCACAATAGGATAGAGCCTCCATGCGGTTATTTGATGCCTCTGAACTGTAGTTGTTTCCTCTTAAAAACAAGAATATTGGGGTCAGTTCATGATCCCAGGGTCCTGGAATCGATTCCCGTGTGGGGCTCCCCACTCAGCAGGGAGTCTGCTTCTCTCTCTCCCTCTGCCTCTCCCCACTCCCCCCCATGCTCTCTCGCATGTGTGCTCTCTCTCTCTCAAATAAATAAATAAATAAAATCTTTAAAAAAAACAGGAATATTAAAACTTACCCTAGAGTGTTGTTGAGAGGAACATGTTTCTAGCTGATTGGTACGAAGGGGCACTTAGTAAGCATTTTCCCACCACTTCTTGTGAATGTTCAGAATAATGGTTGCTGGTGATGTCTTAGATAGTCATCTGGAGACAGAATTCTCTGCATTATTAGCTTGCAAAGATCTGTGTGGAACTGAATGGTCGTAACCCTGCCCTCTTAGTTCTTGTAAACAACACATGAAAGATTCAGACACTAACAGGACCACCTTGTGGAGGGTCCTGAGCACATCCTGTATTATGGGTAATTTCAGCCAAACCAAACACATTCTTACAACAGCTTCAAACAGCACGACCTACAGAAGGGAATGCTTTGCTTTGCGAGTTTGTAGGATTGAGTTTCTACACCCCTGTAGCCCAGTTTTGGATGACATTTCAGGATGTCATCTGCATGGCTCATGAGTGACAGACACTGTTGTGTCATGCAGGTAGAGTTCACAAGGAAATTGACAGAGTGATGGGCTGGGACCGGGTCCCCTGCATGAGTGACAGGGCCCAGATGCCCTACACAGATGCCGTGGTGCATGAGGTCCAGAGGTACATCAATCTCATCCCCTCCAATCTGCCTCATGCTGTGATTCAGGACACCAAGTTTAGACAGTTCTTCATTCCTAAGGTCAGTCATTTTCCTCCTTTAAATATTTTTTTATTTTGACAATTAAGTGATTAAGTGCCTGATATTTTAATTTTACAGGAAGTAGATTTCTATTAGCCCCATTGGCCGACTCTGTGTAAGTAAAAACTTTACAAAAAAAAGTGTTTTCTTAAGAGACATTTTAGTAATCATGGCCAAAAAATTTTTATATCTTAAGAAAAGATAGGAGAAAAAATATTTTGGGCAGTTTTTATTCCAGAGATTTCATAATTTCTATTAGAATTTGCACTTAAATAAAACTCCACTAGAAATGCTTGTGAGATAGACCTAAGGAAGAGAAAATGAATATTGGGAAAGAGAAAGGAAAGACTGAAGTCCAACAAGTGAATGATGAAATTAGAAGGTAGAGAAAGAATAACAGTGCAGACTCTCAGAGAGCACAAATGAGGTCATAATACCAAAAACAAACTACTGATAGAAAAATAAGATTTAGATTTGGGGGAAGATTGTTAAAATAACAAACCTCTAGAGAGACTGATTAAGAACAAAAGAGTATGAGGGAATAGATGAAAGAATCAACTAAGAAACAGAAATTCTTATAAAAATTGGAATATATTTGGATTTAAACAACAGTAAGATATAAAAGGAAAATGACATGGGCAGCACGAAGAGAATTGGGAAGAAAATGCATGCTGCAGAACTCCTCTTTTTTTATTTAGGAACAAATATAATATTTTAGTGATAAAAAATTTATGATCATAAATTCACAAATTATTTTTATTTATTTAAAGAAGACCTATTTAAAATGGACTCAAAAATTATAAGAAATAAAGTCATAGGAATTAATCTTTTTAAAAAATTTTTATTATGTTATGTTAGTCACCATACAATACATCATTAGTTTTTGATGTGGTGATCCACGATCCATTGTTTTCATATAACACCCAGTGCTCCATGCAGTACATGCCCTCCTTAATACCCATCACTGGGCTAACCAATCCCCCCTCCCCCCTCCCCTCTAAAACCCTGTTTGTTTCTCAGAGTCCATAGTCTCTCATGGTTCATCTCTCCCTCCGATTCCCCCCCCCCCATTTTTCCCTTCCTTCTCCTAATGTCCTCCATGCTATTCCTAATGTTCCACAAATAAGTGAAACCATATGATAATTGACTTTCTCTGATTGACTTATTTCACTTAGCATAATCTCCTCTGGTCCCATCCATGTTGAGGTAAAAGTTGTGTATTCATCCTTTCTGATGGCTGAGTAATATTCCGTTGTATATATGGACCACATCTTCTTTATCTGTTCATCTGTTGAAGGGCATCTCAGCTCTTTCCACAGTTTGGCTATTGCAGACATTGCTGCTATGGACACTGGGGTGCATATGGCCCTTCTTTTCACTACATCTGTGTCTTTGGGGTAAATAACCAGTAGTGAAATTCCTGGGTCATAGGGTAGCTCTATTTTTAAATTTTTGAGGCACCTTCACACTGTTTTCCAAAGTGGCTGTACCAACTTGCATTCCCACCAACAGTGTAAGAGGGTTCCCCTTTCTCCACAATGTCTCCAACATTTGTTGTTTCGTTCCCTGTCCATTTTGGCCATTCTAACTGCTGTAAGGTGGTATCTCAGTGTGGTTTTGATTTGGATTTCCCTGATGGCTAATGATGATGAACATTTTTTCATGTGTCTGGTAGCCTTTTGTATGTCTTCTTCAGAGAAGTGTCTGTTCATATCTTCTGCCCATTTTTTGACTTGGTTATTTGTTTTTTGGGTGTTGAGTTTGAGAAGTTCTTTATAGATTTTGGATACCAGCCCTTTATCTGTAGTGTCATTTGCAAATATCTTCTCCCATTCTGTGGGTTGCCTCTTTGTTTTGTTGACTGTTTCCTTAATCTAACAAAATCTGTGCAAGACACTTGTGGAGAAAATTAACAAGATATTGAAGAGCATAAAGAAGACCTAAATAAATAGAGATATTTTTAATATATTAGTAGAGAAAAACCAACACCAAGATGGCATTTTTCCCATATTAATCTATAAATTAATTTCAATTCAAATAAAATTTTGAACTGTGTTTTCCATGGAACACAAGAAGATCCTAGATTCATATAGAATGAAAACATGCCAAGAAAAGCCACACAGATTTTTAAAAAGATAACAGTGACAATATTAAATTAATGTTGGTGTTGGATATCATGATTGTTTCAAATAGTGGGGTTTCCCCCATGGAACAGAGTAGGGAGCCTTGAAAGAGACCTAGACAGGTGTGTGTGATTAGGGGACATTATAAATTAG
Organism: Phoca vitulina; assembly: GCF_004348235.1. Taxonomy (NCBI): domain Eukaryota; kingdom Metazoa; phylum Chordata; class Mammalia; order Carnivora; family Phocidae; genus Phoca; species Phoca vitulina. The sequence continues at coordinate 320,962 of NW_022589835.1, forward strand.
GGAAGGAAAAAGACTGTTTAGTAAATGATGATAGAAAAAAATATCAAGTCCCTATCTCACAGAAAAATTATTTCTGGAAATATTAAGTACTTTCATGTAAAAAGTAAATTTAATTCATTTATAATAATAGATGGGAGAATCTTTTTATGATATTGGGGCAGGAAAAGCCTTCTTAAACACAGTAGAAATGGCATGACCTTGAAGAAAAGCATGGCTGAATGTGATTCCATTAAAAGGGAAAATGTTCTGTAGAACAAAAGGCAACACAAGGCCAAAGTTAAGCTAAAGACCATGAAAAAATAACCGTAGTTCATATAATTGACAAATAAATAACTTCTTGATTATGTAAAGACCTCCCAAAGTCATAAGGAAATAAAGCACAGAACAAGGAACAGATGAACAAAAGATAAAACTAAGAAATTCACAGACTAGAACACCTATAGGGTCAATATGTGTATGGAAAGATATTCAAGGTTACTAGCAAGTGCAAATTAAAACTAAGTATATTCTATAACACCCCAATTAGCTTTTAAAATTCTTATTCCAATAAAACCAACTTTGGTAAAAATGTGGGTGACTCACATGGATTCAGGCTTTGAGAGATCTTAGCAGCTAGGAGCCAGAGATTTGACACCCTTGGGCAAGAATGGTGTGCTGCTCCATGTGAGACAGGGGCTAGACCTGGCCCCAGAATGAAGACCATGGGCTTTATGAGATCTAGAAGAATTCCTCTCACAAGCCAACAAGCATAAAGGAGAATCATCACTGCCACGGATTCTGGGTAAGGAAAAAGCCTAGTCCTATGCCATGCCTAGGCTTGCACACAAAAGTTTCACTGATATTAGGGTGCAGAACTCACAAACCAAACAGTGAATGTGCATGCATTCATGTGCACGTGCACACACACACATGCACACATACACACACACCAACCCTGTACATAAGTGTCTACAGTAGCATTCTTCATGGCAGCCAAAAAATGGAGACAACCCAAATGTCCACAACTCACGAATAGATTAAAAAGAAGTGGTCTAGCCATACAATGGAATATTATTCAGTCATAAAAGGAATGATGTAGTTACGATCCAGCAATGGCACTACGGGGTATTTACCCCAAAGATACAAATGTAGGGATTCAAAGGGGTACATGCACCCCAATGTTTATAGCAGCAATGTCCACAATAGCCAAACTGTGGAAAGAGCCTAGATGTCCATCAACAGATGAATGGATAAAGAAGATGTGGTATATATATACAATGGAACATTATGCAGCCATCAAAAGGAATGAGATCTTGCCATTTGCAACGATATGGATGGAACTGGGGGGTGTTGTGCTGAGCAAAATAAGTCAATCAGAGAAAGACATGTATCATATGACCTTACTGATATGAGGAATTCTTAATCTCAGGAAACAAACTGAGGGTTGCTGGAGTGGGGGGGCGGTGGGAGGGATGGGGTGGCTGGATGATAGACATTGGGGAGGGTGTGTGCTATGGTGAGCACTGTGAATTGTGCAAGACTGTTGAATCACAGTTCTGTACCTCTGAAACAAATAATGCAATATATGTTAAGAAAAAAAAAAGAAGAAGATAGCAGGAGGGGAAGAATGAAGGGAGGGAAATCAGAGGGGGAGATGAACCATGAGAGACGATGGACTCTGAAAAACAAACTGAGGGTTCTACAAAGAATCCAATCAAGAAATGGGCAGAAGACATGAACAGACATTTCTCCAAAGAAGACATCCAAATGGCCAACAGACACATGAAAAAGTGTTCAATATCGCTTGGCATCAGGGAAATCCAAATCAAAACCTCAATGAGATACCACCTCACACCAGTCAGAATGGCTAAAATTAACAAGTCAGGAAATGACAGATGTTGGCGGGGATGCGGAGAAAGGGGAACCCTCCTACACTGTTGGTGGGAATGCAAGCTGGTGCAGCCACTCTGGAAAACAGTATGGAGGTTCCTCAAAAAGTTGAAAATAGAGCTACCATATGATCCAGCAATTGCACTACTGGGTATTTACCCCAAAGATACAAAAGTAGGGACCCGAAAGGCTACGTGCACCCCGATGTTTATAGCAGCAATGTCCACAATAGCCAAACTGTGGAAAGAGCCAAGATGTCCATCAACAGATGAATGGATAAAGAAGATGTGGTATATATATGCAATGGAATATTATGCAGCCATCAAAAGGAATAAGATCTTGCCATTTGCAACGAC